>NW_015388287.1:39867-165204 GCF_001527695.2 Protobothrops mucrosquamatus
GGTGACTGAGGGACTTGAAATGGAGGTAACAGAGGCAGAAAACTCAGCAGCAGAGGCAACAAATTTCATGCTGGTACAATGTTTTTGCCAGCTTAAAGATAGATGAAAAGCATTTCAGCTCTGGGATATATAATATTCATTAATTTATGAATTTTATTACTTATGTTTCTTTCCCTTCAGGATCTCAGAGGCAGTGTCTACCTTCATTTTGTCCTCAAAACAAAAACCGCTGAGATAGGTTGGGCTGAAAAAGAATGATTTGCACAGATTTACCAGTGAGGATAACTTCGTAGTGCTACTCCACTCCTTTAGCCAACATACCTTACTGGTTTTCTTTATCTACGTAATGTCAGGCCAACCTGTGGAACATGCTGCATCTTGAGAAACACATCTACTTCCACAGTAAATCCCTACCCTTTCAATTCAAAATCTCCAAGACAAAGATCATAGATCTTCATTCTTTTCCTGAAATTAATCACCTCTAAGTGGCATCTGGAGAATGCCACTCCAGGTGAGACACTTTACAACTCCCCTCCCTATTGACTTTTTTGTTCCAGTTGATTCGCTTGCTTTGCTCACATTCAATTTACCTCTCCCTCTTGAAAACTAACCTTACCTGTTTGCTGCCAACCCTCCCTTGCCCCTTTCTATCGAGGAAGAAGAAGAAGAAGAAGAAGAAAAATATACAACTGTGCCAAAAATGAATGAGACGTGTGGGCGAGGCCTAATAAGGCACGACCACAAATGGGGTGGTGAGGGGAAAAAAACCCCATCCCTACTCAACTCTTCCACAGACACTTTTGCAAGACGGAACAGGAGACAAGATGATGGAAGTGATGGCAGTCTTCATGGTACTTTTGATTGGGACAACAATCAATGCTGCACATGCAGAAGGTAAGAGAGTTGTTGCTTGGCTGTTGTTTCAATGGATTCCATGGGAAATTAATGAATTGAATCATTTGGAATTGAAAGTATAAAAGATAATGTGCTATGTCTCTCATCGAACATCCACAGGCTAAACAGGCATTCCTCAACAAAATGCAAATTCTTTAGGGTAGGTGGGAAAAGAATGTTAGCTGTGTGTCAGCATACTGCGTGAAACCTGGTGGAAGATGGAGGGAGGGGAGAAATGTTCCCACAACATGCTAAGCCTCATTAATTTATTTTCTGCTAAATATGTTTTGGTAAACCAGTCAGTATGGTGGATATATGGTTCAATGTATTATGCAAATACAGAAAATTAATTAAATCAGCAATCAAATTAAGCATGCTGTGTGAACACAGCCTTTGGACTGCAATTTCTACCTCTTGCTAATTATGACTTGTTCTTTTAATGGACTGATTATTAACAAAATCCTAGTTTTTCACTGTTCATGGGGAAAAATATTAATCAATATATAAATGATTTGGTGGAAAGAGAATGAACAATGATTTGTATAGAGCCCTTTCCCAAAATAAGGTGACAATCAGGACCTAATTATGAAAAGGTCCATTAAGACTGTTCAACTCTCAATTCTCCAGTTTCTGTTTTTAAAGAAGAAAAAATATGTTCAATGGCATTTTTAGATTTCTCTTTTGAGAAGATTTTAAATTAACAAATAGCATAAACTGTCACAGGCAACAACCTGGTTCAGCAGATCTTGACATGAAACAGATGACAGCAAAGTGGAAAAGCGACTTGAAAGTCGATCAATGGGAAATGTTCTCGCTCCTTTAATAATTAAAACA
Organism: Protobothrops mucrosquamatus; assembly: GCF_001527695.2. Taxonomy (NCBI): domain Eukaryota; kingdom Metazoa; phylum Chordata; class Lepidosauria; order Squamata; family Viperidae; genus Protobothrops; species Protobothrops mucrosquamatus. Next base: position 41,596 of record NW_015388287.1, read on the forward strand.
ATGAATAATCTTTGTAATACATTTAGTAATCATAATCTGATGTTCTAGAAACCCTAGATTTACATGGACAATTTTCTGGTTGATATCCCGTTCAATTTTTGTTTTTAGTAATATGTTCATTCAAACAACTAAAAGGACGAAGAGTTTCTATTTTAAAAGTAAGATTTCTTTCCAGATAAACTTTGTTTCTATTCTATTTTTGTGAGGGAGAACTAAAGTTATAGTTTGTGACATAATAAACAAGGTTATATAACCTTCATTTGATGCAGGATGTTCAAATTAGTATTGACTGTGGGTTATTGCGTAGACAAATCCCTGCAGTTTTCTTAAGTTTATGATTCAATATTTTAAGACCACCTCCAAGAATTCATAGTCTTGACTGCTATCCCGGCCACCTTTCTTGTGGATGGGTGGCTGACGATTCTTGACATTCTGAGCTTCCCTCATGTCCATCTAACTCAGCAAAAGCTTACCTGCAACCCTGGCTTATAGTCATCCCCCCAGTTTTAAATGTGTGCGCGCGCACCCACACACACACACACACACACACACACTTGGGTAAGTGCAGTGAGTTTTGACAGATTTCTAAACCAGGAATCTCTGGAGCAAGTCAAGATTTTTTCAGAATGATATGTACATCTTTCCTTACTTGCTTATGTGAGACATTTTGACCCAAGTATAATAAGAGTGAAGCTAACATCACAGATCATATTTTATTATTGCCCTCCTTCTTCCCTATGGATGCCCATGGGTTAAAATTGATGGCCTAGCCATGTATCCAAATTCATGTTTTCCCCAGTCAAAAATAGAATAACTGAATAACAGAGTTGGAGGGGACATTGGAGGTATTCTAGTCCAACCCCCTGCTCAGGCAGGAAACTATACCATTTCAGACAAATGTATATCCAATCTCTTCTTTAAAACCTCCAGAGCTGGCGCATCCGCAACTTCTGGAGGCAAGTCATTCCATTGATTAATTGTTCTAACTGTCAGGAAATTTCTCCTTAGTTCTAGGTTGCTTCTCTCTTTGGTTAGTTTCCATCCATTGCTTCTTGTCCTGCCTTCTGGTGCTTTGTAGAATAGGTTGACTCCCTCTTCTTTGTGGCAGCCCCTGAGATATTGGAACACTGCTATCATGTCCCCCCTCGTCCTTCTCTTCATTAAACTAGACATACCCAATTCCAGCAACCGTTCTTCATATGTTTTAGCCTCCAGTCCCCTAATCCTCTTTGTTGCTCTTCTCTGTATTCTTTCTAGAATCTCAACTTTTTTTTTTATATTGTGGAGACCAAAACTGGATGCAGTATTCCAAGTGTGGTCTTACAAGACATTATAAAGTGGTACTAACACTTCACGTGATCTTAATTCTATCCCTCTGTTAATGCAGCCTAGGACTGCATTGGCTTTTTCGGCAGCTGCAGCACACTGCTGGCTCATATTTAAGTGATTGTCCACTAGGACTCCAAGATCCCTCTCACAGTTACTACTATTGAGCCAAGTACCTGTGCATTTGGGTTTTTTTTGCCTAAATGTAGAACCTTACTTTTTTCACCATTTTGTTAGATAGGCCCCAACGTTCAAGTCTGTCAAGATCCATCTATATATTGTGCCTATCTTCTGGAGTATTTGCTGGATCTTTCTCTGCAGAATGGCGATGTCTGGTGAGAGGGGAAGGAAACAAAGGCAGGAAACTCAGCTGATCCCTGTTTTAACCTGCCTCTACCCCATAAATCAACATAAATTATTTGCTAGCATAGGGCTTGAAGTTGCAGAGGGATCTGCCAAGAAGCAACAAGACTTATGCAAGAAAAAGCATTCTGCTAACTCCGGAACTTGGGGACAACAATTCAACTAGATGCCAAGGAAGAAACCACTTCTGAAAATATGCAAAGAAATGCTAGGGTTTAGTGAACTTTAGGACAGGTGAGATTAGACTAAGTCTTTCCCGTTTTGTGTCTTCATTTAGTTCCATCCTTCAGCATGCTCATGGGGGAATGATATAAAATAATGGGGGAGAGATACTGTGGTCTGTTATTATCAACTACCAATGTCCACAGGAAGTGGTTTAAAAAAGGCAGCCACCGCAATGTAATCAAATTCCCTCTCCTTTGTACAGGCACGCAAACAAAAAGAGCAGGAATTTGATCATGAGCATAATTTTTCCCTTTTTGACCTCCTATGCAGATTAGGAAGCACCACTACCACCATCATTTTCTTACTGCTCCAGCTTCCCACTCCCATGTTCAAATCTAGAAGGGAAAACCATTTGGAAACTATAAAGTGCTATAAAGAGACCAGGCTGAAAAGTATAATTTTATTATAGCTGGTCCTCGACTTATGACCACAACTGAGCCCACAATTTCTGATGTTAAGTGAGACAGTTGTCAAGTGAGTTTTGCCCCATTTTACAACCTTTCTTGCCACAGATGTTAAGTGAATTACTGCAGTTGATAAGTTGGTAACCTGGATGTTACTGTAAGTGAATCTGGCTTCCCCACTGATTTTGCTTGTCCAAAGGTTGCAAAAGGTGATCACATGACCTTGGGAAACGGCAACGGTCGTAAGTATGACCCAGTTGCTAAGCATCTGAATTTTGATCACATGATCATGGGGATGCTACAAAGGTTGTAAGTGTTAAAAATGGGCATAAGTCACTTTTTTCAGTGCTGTTGTAACTTTGAACATCACTAAATGAAATGTTGTAAGCTGAGGACTACCTGTACATGCTTGGAAAAAATAACAGGATTTCACCTTAATACCATTTGACCAACAGATTGATCCTACTCACACCTCAAGATTAACTGGAATCATGGAATCATAGAATCTAAGGGGTGGAAGGGACCTTGGAGGTCTTCTAGTCCTCCCCAAAGCAGACATCTTTAGTCCATCCCAAATAAATAAATGGTTGTCCAATCTTTTCTTGAAAACCTCCAGCAATGGAGTACCCACAACTCCGGGAAGCAAGCCGTTCCATTGATTAATCATTCTCACTGTCAGAAAATTTCTCCTTAGTTTTAGTCTGGATCTCCTTCTGAAGAGCTTCCACCCAATTTTTCTTGTCCTGCCCCTCTTCCCTGTGACAACCTTCAAATATCTGAAGACCTGCTATTATGTCACCCTAACCTTTCTGTTTGTTAAGCTAAATATATTGTACCTAGTTCATTGTATGGTTTAGCCTCCAGACCCTTATCATCTTTGTGGCTCTTCTCTACAATCCGAGATTTTTTAATTATTATTTTTACTTCTTGGATGTTTTTATTTTACTTCTTACCTTGCAGCAAGATGAGCAGCAAACAAATTTAATAAATAATTATAATATTTTTTATTTTACTGATCAATATTTTAGCAACAATAGCAATGGCACGTGAGAAATACTTTTTGTTTCGGTTAAAAAAAAAGTCTTTCAGCAATGAAAAAGAGCTTTCTCAGATACAAAAATCTGAAGCCTCTCAAATATTTTAAGTATTTTGGACTTGAGCTTCAAGCAGCCCTTAACATAACCACCGTACTCTAGTTTCCAAAGTTCTTTTTCTGCACAGCTCAGATTTTAATCACATCACCCTTCCCTTCCTGCTTATCTATTTTAATACAATTTTGATAAACAAGAGGTGTTATGAAAATGCTTTAATTTTTTTTATATCTCCGACGATTAACCCACTGTAGAAAGTATTACGTGGAGAAGCCTTTGTGCTGTGGGACCTGAATGCAGAGGGAAAACTCACTTTGTTTTCTTTTTCCAGAATTGATTGACTATACTCCTCATCTCACTACTGAGGAAATAGCAGGGAAGATCACTGCTTCCACTTTTACCCTACAGCAACCACGCTGTGTCTTCTACAAGGTTGTCAGTCCCAGTGATGTGATCTGGCTGGTTGTGGCTCTTAGTACAGGTGTGTTACGATTCTTAGCAATGCGCTAGTAATAATTTCTAAAAGAGATGGAATAACCAACCACCAAGCGGCTCATTCTAGAGAAACAGATCTACACTACAGTTGCAATTACTATATTTATTGAGCTATCAGTCCTTGGGTGTTACTGAAAAAATACTAATCCCAGTTAAACTCTTTAAAAATCAGGTGATGTGGTCAGTAACTTTACTGTGTGAACTAAATGCCTGTGCAGTGGGGTTTTTTTTTGCATGGAACAGCCCTCGTTTTAATGATTATTCTTGATTCAAAGACAATGTGTGGTTACAATCTCTACTGTATGATCCAGTTTGGTTCCATGATAGAACATTCCATTAGATAAAGCTTTGGAAGTGCCATTATCGCTTCAGGAAGGTTTGGATGGGGAATTACAGTCCCCACTTTTCCCAAACAGTGTGAATTGAAATTCACCAGCAAATCAGTGATTTTTAGCAATGGGATTAGAGGAGGGTGGGAATTAAAATAGTTATTAAGCCTTCATCAAGATCAATGGTTTTATTTTATTTTTTATTCCAAGGCAACCCTCCAAACAAGACATGGACATTTCAGGGCTATACTTTCCAGTGACAGTACAACAACGTAACCTATCTCCCCATCTCCCTCTTTTTCACTAGGGCAATGTGCATAGATTTAATTTCCAAAAAACTTAACATCTGCAGAGTATGAAAGGAAAACAGCTGGGCTGGACCTCAATTGAATGTTAAGGGAATTGACTTGATCTCAAAGAATGATTGCATGCCATATATGCAGAAATGCCCTCTACTAGCTTATAATGGTCCAGGATCCTTGCACTGACAATGGATTGCAAAATAGAAGGCTGAAAATTGATTATAATGATAATAATAATAAAGTCCTGGCTTCTTTCCAGATACAGTAGGTTAGTTTGCATCCAGCACACGCTCATTTATCTTTATAGTCAGAACAGAGCAAGCACATAGAGAGACTGCTCAGATTAGTCACCCAAAAAATAATGCAGCTTGGTATTAATAATAAATATCAGCAAGCACCAAAACAGTTAATTGGCAAAGCTGGACAAAAGGCAGGCAAAAGCACAGAATGAGAGAAAGAAGAACAGGCAGTGATTTATATTGTCTATACATCTAACTATAGGTACAGTAGTTCTCAACTTATGACGAGTCACTGAGCAACTGTTCAAAGGACCTACCTGGAGGGTATTTATGACCGAGATTCAAAGTCGCCCTCCGCCCCTACAATCATGGGGTTGCACTTTGGATGCTAGGCAACCAGGCCACATTTATATCCATTTACTGTATATCCATGGTACTGTAACATGCTGAAAACCGGTGTTTACGTCTGGTTTTTGGCAAAACTAGCCCATAGTGAGCTGTAGTGTCATTTAACAACCCCAGCAATTGCTTAACAACTGTAGTGTTGACTTGCTTAATGACCTTCACAAAAAGGTAAAAAAAATTGGGTAGGTCATGTGACTGACTCACTTTACCACTGTCACAAGTTACGACCATGATAGGCAGGCTCCATCACAGTCATAACTGGAAGACTATGTGTATCAAAAAGGCCACTTTCCAGAACCACTGGAAACAGGACTCTGTTTCAATCAGCATGGGCTGTCCAAAGAGAGTGGCCTTTTGTTATTCCAGTTGTTTTCCTTTAATGTATTTAACAGTAGCAGAATAAGATGGAAAGAAGGCTTCCAGGTGATTCCCCCTTCTATCATGATTCCCTAGTTCCAGGTGATTCTCCTGCTACCAAGTGATTCTGCCTGCTTCTACCAGGTGATTCACCTCCTCCATTGTCCCATTGTGCTACCAGTTGGACTACTGTACTGTGCTCTACATGGGACTGTCCTTGAAGAGTACCCATTCAGCTGATTCAGAATGCAGCATGGGCACACATTACACCTCTGCTTGGCAAGTTGTATTGATTACCATTTTGTTTCCAGATCCAATTAAAGATGCAATTTTAAGCCCTACATGGCAAGGGATCATGTTATATGAGAGATCACATTTCCCCAATGATATCTTCCTGTCCTGCCAGATCCAGCAGAGAGGACATGCTACAGGTTCAGTCCACTAGGGAGCTATATTTGGGTGGGCCTTAAAGGGTGGACCCTTTCTTCTGTGACATCCTCCCCCTGAAGTGATGCTGTTTTTATCACTTTTGACTTTCTGAACAACTTGGTTGTGTCATTAGGGCCAGGGACTCACAGAGACTGGCAACATATTGAGATGGCTCCGTTATTACTAACATCCCTTTGTCCAACATTTCTTCTTAAGCTGTGCTTTTAATGTTTTTAGTAATAATAATAACCACAATAACAGTAATCTGTTATTTGTTAACTATTAGCTTTGTTGTACATTAGTACATTACCCAACCATCGCTTGTTTTGTGAGATGAATGGTATTTAAATTTGATGACGGTTTGGTGGACGAGGCATGATGGATCCACCACTCACAAACTTCAGCTTTGGTGGAACAGAGAAATAATTATTTGCTCTTTTTCCCCATAGCTGTGAAGACTTTCAAAAATCCCAGCACGCCTGAGGATCTGCCTTACCAATTTTTTGACACACATCATGTTTACATGACTTTGAACACCACGGTGTCGAATTACCCCTGTCCAGAAAAAAGTGAAGATGATGAAATTACCATCCTGCGTGTGGGGACTGAAACTCAGTGCGTTCTGGATCTTTCGCGGCCAGACTGTAATGGTCCTCTTCCAGGGCCAGGACCCTACAGGTGAGAAAAGAATGTTAGAAATTTCCCCGAAGTTCTCTATAGCTTATTTCTTCATTGTCTGAATTGATAGCAAAACAATACATGTCCATAATACAAAGCTGACACGTTTGAACTGTGGTGCTGTCATAAATTATGGCATACACCAGCCAGAGTAACTAACAGAGAAGTGTTAAATCGTATAAAACCAGACACTGGAAGCTAAAATCATAAGACTACATCTGATTTATTTTGGCCATGCTATGCATGTGAATTCATTGGAGAAGGCAATGATGTTAGGAATGGTTAGTGGACATAGAAGGGGAAAGCAAAGAACATGCTGGCTTCATAACATCAAATTTGATGCAAAGTTGAATATACAACAATTGAAAGAAACTGTGCTTGACAGGATAGCATGGAGAGCACTTGCCTATAAAGTCACCAAGAGTCGGATGTGACTAAATGGTTAAAAACAGCAATACATATCCCACGTACATAGACTATTCAAAGAGAGGAATGCATTTCAAAGTATATAATTCCAAAGTTGTCCAATCTGCCTAGGTATGTTTCTATATAAAGTATATATTAATGACCATTTTTAAGGCTTTCAAACCTTGGCCATGTACCTGAGCCTGGGGCTCTGAATGTATTAAGAGTCCTGTTTCTTGGCTTTAATGTTAATTGGTTAATTATCTCAGCTGCCGTATATATTTATTTTGGAGGTTTTTATTATTTTAAATATTTTTTAATGTTTAATTGCTTTTATATATTTATATTTTATGTATTTAGAACGGTGAGCTGCTGAGAGTCGCAGTTTAAGATGGGCAGCTAGAGAAATCAAATAAATAACTTCAAAAGCTACATCTATTCAGCCCAGATAATGTATACAAACTATTTTCCCATGATGTATTTCTTGTGCCTTGGCAATGCATAAATGATTTGGTCTAATGATTAAAAGACCAGGCTAGAACTCACCATGAGATTGTGGTTCTAGTCCCACTTTGGGCATAAAGCTGGCTGAGTTACTTTGGGCCAGTCATTCTTTCTTTCAGCCCAACCCACCTCACAGGGTTGTCGTTGTGGGGAAAATAGGAAGAGGAAAGAGTGCTACATATGTCCACTGCCCTGAGTTATTTATAAAAATTACAATGGTAGGATAAAAAATAAATAAATTTAAAAAATAATGTCACTTAATGTCATTAAGGCGGAAACACCAGTATCTCTTAATAATAATAATAATAATAATAATAATAATAATAATAATAATAATAATAATAATAATAATAATAATAATAATAAAGTTGGAAGGGACCTTGGAGGTCATCTAGTCCAATCCCCTGCTCAGGCAGGAAACCCTATACCATTTCGGACAAATGGCTGTCCAGTCTCTTCTTAAAAACTTCCAGTGTTGGAGCATTCACCACTTCTGGAGGCAGGTTGTTCCACTGGTTAATTGTTCTAACTGTCAGGAAGTTTCTCCTTAGTTCTAGGTTGCTTCTCTCTTTGGTCAGTTTCCACCCGTTGCTTCTCGTCCTGCCTTCAGGCGCCTTGGAAAATAGCTTGACTCCCTCTTCTTTGTGGCAGCCCCTGAGATATTGGAACACTGCTATCATTTTCCCCCTCGTCTTTCTCTTCATCCATTTCATTTTCAAATGAAGCCTCGTGTTAAAAATTAAAATGCAGAAGGAAGAAGTTAAAAAGGAGAAAAAGCAGACGAAAAATTAAAATATGGGAGATTTTGGATATGCATAGATATATATGCACACAAATGTGCTATGAAGTATAAATCCAAACATTTGAAACATTCATTCTCAATGTTGCTACTCAGCACAATTCTTGTTCAGTTGAAAGATATATGTTAAGAATAAAACTATTACTATTACTAATAAATGGTGACTCAGCTGAATACACTAGGGCATTGCTCAAAGCTCTTTGCTTTTGTTTTTCAAGCATTTCCTCCTTTAAGCATCTTTAAATGCCATTGATCCAAAGGAAGATGGATTTTTGTTTTCCACATGAAAATATCAATACACATTACACAGTTAACTTTCAGGATAAACAATGTTATGCAGAGCATTGAAAAGAAGTCAGAAATATTAAGCCCAAAAAAATTAAAGACATGAGATGAGAAAAAGAAAAGATAGATAAATCTGACTTACAGCAATACCTTTTATTAACCTTTTCATAGCCTTTTACCATTGCAAATCACCTTTGCTTCCAAGATGTGTTGATGTCATTATTTACACTCCCTTTTGTTCTTGACTTTCCCAGTGTTTTGTAACAATAGATCTAAAATTTGTTCTTCTAAGAAAAAAGCTCAATCAATTATTTATGTTGCAATAGCCTGTCTTAGGAAATATAGGCAGTAAATCAACAACACGATTTATTGTCAAAGGGTTATTTCTCCAAGAAACCTGGAGCAAAAAAATGACTAATTGGATGTTGTCACTTAAGGTAATTGTGTTACATTTCCTGTCCATTTCCTGTTACAAGTCACCTATTTGGGAAGAGATGAGAAATGGTTTGGTAGCCAATATGGGCGGTGGGAGATTGGGAGAAGGGAATCTAGAGGAAGATTTCTTTTAAAACTGTGATTTGCCTATTTTACAACATAGATCATAGAATAATAGAGTTGTAAGGGACCTTGGACATCTTCTAGTCCAAACCCCAGCTCAAGCAGGAGATCTTATACCACTTGAGCAGGAGAACCTATACCAGAGGTCCCCAACCTTGTCCACTTTATGACTTGTGGACTTCAACTTCCAGAATTCCTCAGCCAGAAGTTGAAGTCCACAAGTCATAAAGTGGACAAGGTTGGGAACCCCTGCCCTATACCATATATTTACAATATGATTGTCAGATACTTTTTTTATTGATCTGGGACAATCAATCATCAATCAATTATGTGTTCCCCATCTCAAAATGAAAGGACAATGGTCAGGTTTGGGTGCTCATGTTCAGAGTAGGTTCAAAAAGCCAGAATAAAAGGAATGTGGAAGTCCCACAGGACCGAGGAGCCACAGGTTTTCCACCCCTACATCAAGCCTGTCATGCTGAATTATGAACCTGTTTCACACACAAAAACACATCCTTTTTCTTTCTCATCCTCCCTGTTCTTCAGAAGAAGGTTTACCTTCTGCTGTAGAAAACCTTCTTTCTGTAAAGTGCAGAAAAAAGCAACAAAGGTGATTAGGGGACTGAAGGCTAAAATATATGAAGAACAGTTACAGGAATTGGGTATGTCTCTAGTCTAATGAAAAGAAGGACTGGGGTGACATGATAGCAATGTTCCAATATTTGAGAGGCTACCACAAAGAAGAGGGGGGGGTGACAACCTATTTTCCAAAGCACCAGTAGGCAGGACAAGAAGCAATGGATGGAAACTAATCAAGGATAGAAGCAACCTAGAGCTAAAGAGAAATTTCCTAATGGTGAGAATAATTAACCAGTGGAACAGCTTGCCTTCAGAAGTTGTGGGTGCTTCATCACTGGACCGCCATTTGTCTGAAATTGTATAGGGTCTTCTGCTTGAGTAGTGGGTTGGACTAGAAGATCTTCAAGGTCTCTTCCAACTCTGTTATTCTATTAACTTTAACACCCTGTGGAGGCTTTCTACTGATTATTTATTTATTTTAGTTCTTTTCTATTCTAGGATGTATGTCAACTCACTGCAGCCAACTCCCACAGCCAACTCTCCATGGTATGGCCAAGTCACTACAGGACAACTTGCCACAGGACAATTCAACAATTCAATTTAATTATTTAAAATAATTTTAAAAATATTTTAATTTTTATCATTCACATTTCATTTTGTCTCTCCTTCTGCATCCTTTCTTTAATGATAATATTCCACCATTTCTTTGATATCAGTGTAACTCTTGTCCTGTGGTGAGTTGTCTCATGACAAATTGGTTATGGCAGGTTGTCCTGCGGCAAGTTGGCTGCAGCAAGTTAGCTGTGGCAAGTGGGCCATGATGAGTTGTCCTAGACCTGAAAAATAATCAGGCAGGAACAGTTGCCATTTATTTGAAAAAAGCAATTGCTGATAAATTTTGGAACACCCCTCACTGTCATTAACACTCTTCTCTTTCCAGGGTCAAGTTCCTGGTAATGAATTCAACAAGCGTCATAAAGGAATCAAAATGGTCTGATCCCATCAAACTGATTCAAGGTAACTAGTCATGGGTACCAGTAGCATCACCTGTCACATATCCAGCCTGTTGGAATCCCATTCATTTTGGTTCCACAGTCACACATGGAACTAACTCTACAATATTTTATACACACTAACCTGAAAGTAAATCTCATTAAATTCAGTTGGGCTTCTTTCTGAAAAAAAGAGAAATTATATATTGAGGATTATTTTTAGTATAGTGATTTTTGTTACTATTTGTTATTTCCAACTCTCTAAAAACTCCCCAGTGTTGCTTCATGAATGGGCAACCTTAGACATTGGGGTCAGTTCATGATGCAAAACATGATTTACTGGAGTATTTCTCAATCTTGGCAACTTTAAGATATATCAACTTCAACTCCCAGAATTCCCCAACCAGCTTGCAAGATTGATAGCAATAGCAATAGCAATTGCACTTAGTCTCATATGCCGCTTTACAATGCTTTACAGCCCTCTCTAAGCAGTTTGCAGAGTCAGCATATTGCCCCCAGCAATCTGGGTCCTCATTTTACAAACCTCGGAAGGATGTAAGGCTGAGTCAACCTTGAGCTGTGAGGATCGAACCCCTGGCAGTTAGCAGAATTAGCCTGCAATACTGCATTCTAACCACTGTGCCACCACAGCTCATTAATGTTAGTCTTTCAAGGTGGAACAGACTAGAATGCCAGAGCTATGAATGCTAATGTGACTTTATTATAAGGTTTAGTAACAAAATCTTGCAAGTCTCAATGTGCTTCCCCCATCTTTTTATCTTCATGAAAATAAGGGAGGGTCAAATCTGAGACAAATTACATTTCTGCCTTGGACTCAGATTTCTTTTATCTGTCCACCACCTTGGCTGTGACTCTTCCTCCTGTTCCCCAAGATTATTCCTACTGCCCATTAGAGAGGTAGAGATAGAGAATTTTGCCATGGATTTTGCTAGGGTTCACAGTAAAATTAACATGAGCAGGAACAAGTTCTCTCCAGCTTTTATTGTTCTCTGGGGTGGGAGGATGCCCTCGCTCAGTAATGGAAATTTAGGGTTCAGTTGTGGCCATAAGTCAAGGACTACCTGTACAAATCCAGGAAGACTGGTGTTATATAAATCTACACTGGTTGGAGGTGCTTCTGTGCACTCTTACATATCTTGATTTCAAAGAATAATTTCAGTGTAGGCATTACAAAGTATTCCCTGTACTGGAGGAAGGGACACTTTTCTACAATGGTGCCTTGAAAGGATTGCATGATAAAAATGTAAATTTGTTTTTCACTAGGGAAAAATCCTGACAGCATTATTGTCAGACCCAGACGGCGGAGAACTGAGACAACCATCATTGCCACCATCCTGCCCATCCTCTTTGCCATTCTCCTGGCTGCTCTCATTGCCGCCTTGATCTATAAATAGTATGTTTCATATATCTATGAATATATGTATATGCACACAAATACATATATACACATTGTCTTTAATTGCATTAAAAATGCGAATCCTGGGTGTGTGCATGTTAGAAAAGCAAAAGAAATTGAGCACCAGGATAAAAATATAAACAAAACTATTTAATATAAAACCACTTAGCTTTCATCAGCCAAACTGCTGACATCGTCAGAGTGAAAGTAAAGGATCTGGGAGTTTACTTATATGGCCAGCTGCTTCTGTGCCCTGCTCCTTGAGCGAGTCACCGGTCCATTTGCTTAGATCGGCCATAATGCTCCTAGTCGTCTCACACCTCTCAGCATATTGGCGAGTTCACAAGCTGTTCCCCCGCCCGCAGTTGCTCCCTTAGCGCGCATGCAAATGCCCAGAGGCTGATTATCCAGAGGAGGGGAGCAAAGAGCAAAAGCGGCTGGATAATAAGCCTCTGGGCGTTTGCATGCACACTAAGGGAGCGACTGTGGGCGGGGGGAACAGCTTGTGAACTTGCCAATATGCTGAGAGGTGCAAGACGACTAGGAGCATTATGGCCGATTGAAGCAAATGGACTGGTGACTCGCTCAAGGAGCAGGGTGCAAAAGCAGCTGGCCGTATAAGTAAACTCCCAGATCCTTTACTTTCACTCTGACGATGTCAGCAGTTTGGCCGACGAAAGCTATATGGTTTTATATTAAACAGTTTTATTTATACTTTTATCCTGGTGCTCGATTTTTTTTGTTTTTCTAACATATATACACATACATACATACATACATACATACATACATACATACATACATTCATACATGGGAAGAGAATCTTATCCTGACCCAATCAGGTACCTTGAACCTATGGAGAGAGGTTCTTTTCCTATGTTCTGTGATATTGGCTCATATGCTTGGAATATTTTTCTTGACATTGTGAGAACGTTCACACATTTCACTAGAACACAATCTCATTTGCTTGGTTTTAGGGATAAGAATCTAGTCATTGTGATTTGTAGACCACCATTAAGCTTAGGGCAATGTACGAGGCCAGCCAAATGTGGTTTATTCAAACCATGTTTAATAAATATTTGACTCAGCATAATAGGCAAACCCATCCATTTGGAAAGTCCTCCCAACCATGAAATCATGCCAAGGGAAAAAGATTTTGACTTTGACTGAATGGAGTGGGCCTAGGAAATGATGAACCCACCCAAAATTTTCTACTGTGGTGGAAGTTTTCCATAGTCTTTGGCAGGTCTTCCCCAAATTTGCTACCTGAGATTCTACAAAGTGGGAACCTTCTGTACCCAAAGACAACATTTTTCTTTTCTCACAAGCTAAGTGTGCAATCCCCAACCCACAGGCACTGTGGGAAGGCTGCCATAAAACAGATGGGGAAATGTCAGTATTCTTCAACTAGTTGTCAACATGGTAGATTGACCCTATTATCCTGCATAATTCTCAAGCCTTACCTTGTATCTCATCTTTATTCCATCTTTGCCTTTTCTTTTCCACAGTTCCAGCATTTGTGACAAACCGATGTCTGTCGATTTTATGGGAATACAGGATCCAGCCATAGTGCGCTACACCCCTCATCAAGTACATGAGTCCAACAAGTTATGAGCTCCTAAGTTGCTGAATATCAGTCAGTATTTTCCTTCCTTTTTCCTACCTGCTTCCTGTTTCATTTATTAATTACAACTTTTGTTTGAAAATTTCCAGTGATGGAGTACCTAGAACTCCAGGAGGCTGTTCCATTGCTTAACTGTTCTCAGGGTCAAGAAATTCCTCTTTGAGTTTGGATCTCCCTCTATGAAGCTTCCATCCTTATCCAACCATCAGGAGCTATGGAGGCAAATCCACACCTTTTTCTCTATGAAAGCCTTTCAGGTGTTTGAAGAGAGGTTTTTTTAATCATATCTCCTTTTAGTTGCATTCTTCTCTCCTCAAAGGAATCCTGGAATTACAAGGTCTCTGTCATCACCAATTACATCTTTCATAGTTACTTGTAAAAGAAAATGGCAATTAAATGAGCTTCATTCTGTAATTCAAGTACCGCTATGTGGTTAGAACTGATCCATCCCTCCAGCCAGTGGAAATTGAATAGATGATCAACGTTCTTTCAAAAGTATTTGCCTTCTTGCTGAAAAGTTTATTTGTAATGTGATAAATATATTGGAAATATTTCTTTTTCCAATAGAGACATAAAACCTGTGAAAAAGATCATCATGTGTGCCAATTTTCAAAAGATGTAATCCCTAATGGAACTGCATAGTTCTTAATGGAACTGCATCTACATGGGGGGAAGTACGCAATGGGGTACCCCAAGGCTCTGTCTTAGGCCCAGTGCTCTTCAACATCTTCATCAATGATTTGGATGAAGGGATAGATGGGGAACTCATCAAACTTGCAGACGACACCAAGCTGGCAGAAATAGCCAACACTGCAGAAGACAGGCTCAAGATACATAAGGATCTTTACAGACTTGAACACCAGGCTCTATCTAATAAAATGAAATTCAGTGGTGAGAAAATTAGGGTTCTACATTTAGTCAATAAAAATCAAATGCACAGATATAGAATAGGTGGTACTTGGCTCAATAACTCAACTGTGAGAGGGATCTTGGAGTCCTAATTGACAATCACTTAAATATGAGCCAGTAATGTGCTGCAGCTGCCAAAAAAGCCAACACAGTCCTAGGCTGCATTAACAGAGGGATAGAATCAAGATCATGTAAAGCAGGCATGTCAAACTGCTGGCCCGCAGGCCAGATGCGTCATGACAAAACCGCACCCACCCCATTGCTGGCAATGGGGAAAAAGTCACGATACGTCGTGCGATGTCACATGATGTCGCGAGTTTGACATGGCTGATGTAAAGTGTTAATACCACTTTATAATTCCTTGGTAAGGCCACACTTGGAATATTGCACTGAGTTTCAGTCGCCATGATATAAAAAAGTTGTTGAGACATTAAAAAGAGTGCAGGGAAGAGCAACAAAGATGATTAGAGGACTGGAGGCTAAAACATATAAAGAACAGTTGCTGGAATTGGGTATGTCTAGTAACTAGTTTAATAAAGAGGAGGTCTAGGGGTGACATGATAGCAGTGTTCCAATATCTCAAGGGTTGCCACAAAGAAGAGGGAGTCAAGCTCTTCTCCAAAACACCTGAAAGCAGGACAAGAAGCAATGGATAGAAACTAATCAAGGAAAGATCCAACCTAGAACTAAGGATGAAATTCCTGACAGTTAGAATAATTAATCAGTGGAACGATTTGTCTGCAGAAGTTGTGGGTGCTCCAACATTGGAAGTTTTAAATAAGAGATTAGACAACCATTAGTCTGAAATGGTATAGGGTTTCCTGCCTGAGCAGGGGGTTGGACTAGAAAACCTCCAAGGTCCCTTCCAACTTTATTATTCTGAAGAGAAGGACGAGGGGGGACATGATAGCAGTGTTCCAATATCTCAGGGGTTGCCATAAAGAAGAGGGAGTCAAGCTATTCTCCAAAGCGCCTGAAGGCAGGACAAGAAGCAACGGGTGGAAACTAATCAAGGAGAGAAGCAACCTAGAACTAAGGAGAAACTTCCTGACAGTGAGAACAATTAACCAGTGGAACAANTTATTATGTGAGTTTGCCTAACTTGTAAACCATGGCATAATGGGGGTGGGAAAAGGTGAGTTGGTTCTATGATTCATAGCTAAACATCACAGAATCCTCTTAGTTGGTTCCCAAAGCAATAATTTAAACAGAGTTATGTCTATCTATCATGTAACACTAAACAATTATTCTTGCTTAAGCTGCCAAGAAGTCAAGATGTACAAAATTTATTGTGCTCCTCCCATCATACTTTCTTGGCTATGTGTTCATATGACCAATCCATCTTGGTCATTGGTAGGGTCCCTTGGAGTTGTCTGCATCTCAGGAAGAGAGGTGGACAATTGATATAATTATGATCAGCAGCCTCAAAATATTCTCATTGGTCAGTAATTAGGACATTCCATTTTGTTAACCAACCAGGACATCAACAACAGTTGAGACAGCATGATCACTAACATATTCTACAGACATAACTGAAGAATCTTTGGAAGGAAACACCAGTGTGTGGTACAATCCATGAAGAAAAAGAAATGATAAAACATGAGTCATGATGTCAGAACGTAAATCCTGGCTATAAAGGCAAGACAAGAAGGGATCCACCTTTAATTCCCATTTGGACTTAATGTTATATTTACTCTGATGAAAAGAACTTGAAGGGATTTGTAATCGGGTTTCTCTGTTTTAAATCATTTGTTTTTGTAAAGCATGTGAATATTATTAAGAGTAAATTTATATTCTTTCACAACCAAGATGTGATTGTGTTATTTTTATTGCATTTCCCAAGGATAGTTTTTTTTACTGGATTTTTAAAAAAAACTTGGATCTCACATGGAAAATCAGAAAATTAATTTTCCTGGATGGAGACTCACAGCGCTCAACTTCTTGAAAGAACAGGGATATAAAAGCTAGAAAGAATTCGGCAGTATTATTATGGAAACTAACTTCCACATTCAGAAAAGTCCCTGGTTTAATACTTATTCACAAAACAAGGTCCTGTTTTGTGAATATAGCCTCTCAATGCTCCTTTCAAACCACTTTTGGGAGAGTACTGAGGGAAAAATTGGGAAAAAATGATGGACTTGATAGAACTAATCTAACAGGGAACTCTGATTTCATAGAGTTTCCAGATATCACGTAGACTTGTTTTCATAACAAAAGCTCAGCTTGGAAATCCTAGTAATAAGGATGAAAATATCCCAATGACTGAACAGAGTGCAAATCTGCCTTACGTTCAGAAAGATATTCAGAGAAACATCAGCTTTATGGGAATAAGATTCTCTAGATCTGTGTTTTTCAAACCTGGCAACTTGAAAATGTGGGGAATTCTGGGAGTTGAAGTTCCCACATCTTCAAGTTGTCAAGTCTGAAAAATATTAATCTAGATGAACATTATCCTGATAACAGATGTTTGGACTATGTCTGTGGGGGAGTGTCAACAGAACGGTCTAGTCTGATCATAGCCATCAATTTTGGTTAGGAGACTCTTATCTATTCCACCTTGCCAGGTGTTACCAGGTCCCATCAAAGAGAGGAGATGTCACTTCAACAGAAAGAGCACAGTTCTGAAGAACAAGATACACAATTCCAATGAAAGGTCTCTCTGGACTGGTGGACATTTACTGCGGTACTGACATGATCTAGATGGCCCTTGAACCTTGAATGGGACAATTGACTGCAGCCACCTCACCCCAGTCACATCACCTTGGTCCCCCCACCCCAGCCAACCCACTGTGATCACCCTTCTTTGACTGCCCCTCCTTAGCTGCCTCACCTTGGGCAATTTGCCATGGGATACCTCACCCCGGGCATTTCACCATGCAGAACACCTGGCCGCCAGCACAGGTACTTCTGGCATTTGGTGAATTATCCCATGTGGCTAGTTGTCCTATGCTACTCCCCACCAAGAGCCCTCGTCATGTGCTGCATCTAATGGGAAGGCAGAGGTCCATCCCTTGGTGTGCTGATTGAGTTATCCTGCACAGTTAATTGTCTCATGTGGTGAATCACCCAAGATGTGATATCCTGCAGCGAGTCGCCTGGGGTGAGGTGGCTGGGGAAGGGTGGCCGTGGATAGGCGACCACAGAGGGGTGACCGTGGTGGATCCACTAGAGCAGTGGGGCTGCGGTAAGGCAGCCAGGGCGAGGCACCAATTGTCCTAGACCCGTTGCCAGGTGCCTGAATTTTGAACATTTATTTATTAGATTTATTTGCAACCCACCTTGTTTCAAAATGACTTGAAACATATGACTGTGGGGATGCTGTGATGCTCACAACTATGAGTACTGGTTGTAAGTCAATTTTTTCGGTAGTATTGTAACTTCAGTCATTGAACTAATGATTGAAAGATAAGGACTATCTGTACTATTTTTATTTTCAGTGATTGCCTATACCAGTGGTGGCGAACCTATGGCATGGGTGCCAGAGGCAGCACTCAGAGCCCTCTCTGTGGGCACGCGTGCCGTCGCCCCAGTCCTAGGCCTACAGCTGGGTTTTATAAAACCTTTTTGCTTTAGGGGTCTGCTGCCACGTGCAAAAAAAAAAAAGTTCAGTCAATTTCAACTTCTTGCGGGAAAAAAAAGTTCTTGCAAAGTTGGAATTGATTGATTGAACTTTTTAGTCCCACCCAGTCTGCTGTTATCACTGCAGCCACGCTCACCCAATGGGCCACACTCACCCAATGGGCCACACCCACCTGGCACTCGACGATGCATAAGTGGATTTTGGGTTGCAGTTTGGGCACTCAGTCTCTAAAAGGTTCGCCATCACTGGCCTATACATCAATGTAGAACCCAGATGCATCAGGGTAAAATATAAAGAAGTATATTAGATGCTGGTACTTTGTTTTGCAGTATGCTAATTGCCATTATAAATTTAAATTAAAATAATATTTTAAAAAGTTGTGCTTCCTATCCCTCTGTTAACAGAAACACATTACTTATTGAGCAGTTCTTTTTAGATAAGGAACAACCATTGCTAAAATTATCTACTTAGCAAAGATTCTGCTAAAAGGCTATCTGACCACTGACATCGCCAGCTAGGAGAGTCTGTTACACAGAAATAATAGCAGTGTTATACAGGTATTCAATTTATTATTTTTACTTAAACATATTCATTCAACAGGAAAAAGATACTTATTCCCAAATAAAACACTAGCAGGAAAAACTCTTTTAGTCCCATAGTTATGAGGGGGCTGTCAGTCTTCTCCCAGGCAAACAAGATTTGAACCAATTAAATAAACACAAAAGAATCTGGGAATATTTGGTAAGTATTGTTTTTGTGAAAAAAACCATTAAGAAAGAATTCCAATGATTATTGTGTGTCTAATGCAAATCCTATATATAGTGAAATAACACTTGAAATTCTTTTGCGCTTATTCCTCCTGGAGGTCCCTTTCTTTGGGCAGATCATGTTCTAGCCATGATCTCCCATCTGGCTGCTTTCCTCTGGCTGCATAAGAATTAATTTCAGTAAGTGCTACAATTGAAGTGCAGCATTAGAAATTTGAATTTGTTCGTGGTGAGAGTAGGAATTATCCTGGGATATTCAGAATGTAGGAATGGTTATAATAGGGAAGCTTTCCTGAGTCGAGTTGCATTCAGCACGTAGAGTCACATGCTCTTGGAAGAGATAGAATGAGACCAAAACTATATGTGCCTTTATTTCCTTTATGTCTGCATTATTTAAAGTTATGAATAATGAATTGTTATTCATAATGTCTCCCTTCTGTAGCATTAAAAATTGAGAAACAGCATTTCAAATGTGGAGGGAGAGAGGAAAGAAATGTGATTTGTTCGTTTGTCTTCTGAGCTATGCATATGGATTCTTAAAGGAGCCCACAGTACAATTGTTAAATCCAGAATCTAAAATTATCCAGCTGGGCCATTATGATATTATAATATGCTTACAGAACTAAGATTGTTATAACCGCCAATATCTCTCTTACAGATTTCATATTCCTTATGTTGTTGATTTTTTTAACGTGTTTTAATGACTGCAGTAATCATTTTATTTTAAAAATAATTGAATTGTCCCTAAGGCTAGCCTATAGCTATACATAAAGCTATGCCCAATCCCCCAATAAAGTTATCCTCATTGTTCTGTCTAGTGCTATTAGACTGTTTTAGAAAGCTTTGGGTGCCACATTATCCTAGAAGTCCTTCATTCATGTTGCAGTCCACTCCTGCACTCACCAGTCAATGAGTAGATCTGGTAACTTGCTATTGTCAAGTTAATCTAGACCAGTGCTTCTCAATCTCAGCGACTTTAAGTTCTGTGGACTTCAACTCCCAGAATTCCCCAGACATTGTTTCTTAACTTCAGCAACTTTACGAGAATTATGGGAGTTGAAGTCTATACATTTTAGTAACTGAGGTTGAAAAACACTTGTCTAGAAGGATAGAGGTCTAGGACAGAGAATCAGTTTCAATAGAAAATCTGCATTACACTTTTTTCTGCAGCATGCACCAGTAGGTCTGCAAGTGAAAATGTACATACAATTTCCATTGATTCACTTTTAAATGCTTCTGAAGATCGGTCCTTCCTACAATAAACACTGTCCCCTGCTCTGCAAATTTTTAATGGGAGATTCCAGGAGGTGAACTTGCTTCTTTCGGTCTTTTCTCAATAGATCCTGCCTTGACAAGTCCAGCTTTTGTTTAAATCTTCTTTCTCTCCCAGCTTCTGTTTTTTTACTTGTCTCCAGGTACTTTTCTTGTTTTTTGCACTTACTGATGTTTCCTTGGACTTTTCTCCACAACCTGTGAAATCACTCTCCAACCCATCTAGAAGATGGCAGAAAATTACACTGATGTTAAATTTTGTGGTGCCTCTGCTCCCTTACCTCATTCTGCCGTGATATAAATTCAATCAAGCCACTTGCAATCAAGCCACTTACAAAAGCACTGAGCCACTTGCAGTGATGCAGAGGTTCTTGGTCCCATCATTTAATTCCTGCAGTCTTTCCCACAATTGGCCAGAGGAATAGCAAAAGTACTAGCCTCAATAGGACTGAATTACAGAATAACATCGCAGGGTGAGGTTGTGCATTAAAACAACTTGCCTCCAGAAGTTGTGAATACTCCAACACTTGAGGTTTTTAAGAAGAGATTGGACAACCATTTGTCAGAAATGTTATAGGGCTTCCTGCCTGAGCAGGGGGTTGAACTAGAAGACCTCCAAGGTCCCTTCCAACTTTGAATCTGGGTCATAAGTAGCTTTTGGGGGGGTCTGTCATAACTCCAACCGGTCACTAAGTGATGGTTGTAAATCAAGGATTACCTGTAATTAGGATTAAGAGGTGAGCTGGATTCGATCCTGGTAATATATAGGACTTCAGGGGTGAAGTCTCAATTTTGTGTGTGTGTGTTTGTGTCTGTGTGTCTTATGTGTGCCATCAAGTGTCTGTACCTTCAAGTCAGTGTTGACTCCTGGCAATTGCCTGTGGTTAGCCATTGCCTCCTTCTGAGGGCAGAGAGAGACTGACTGGTCCAAGGTCACCCAGTTGGCTTTGTACCTAAGCAGGGACTAGAACTCACAGTCTCCTAGGTTCTAGCCCAGTGCCTACTGTACTGAACTGGCTCTTTTTATCCCTAGAGCCACCAGCTCAGTATTTCAAGGATCAGTTCCATATTTAGGATGAAAAGGCCCCGTCCTCTTTCAACCTAAGAAGGAATGCAAATGGTTTTCTCTCTTTTTACTCTGAGAATCAATGCTCTTGAAATGCCCCAAACTGGAGTTAGAGGCTATTATGACAATTCTTTAACTCAGTAATGTTCGTTTACTATATACAAATGGTCTTATCTTGATCAACGTCTCCCACGCAGCTCCTATTAATGACTCTTCAGGGAAGACAATCAGCAACTGAAAAATTAAGCAAATGAGAGGACAGCCTAGGCAGAAAATAGCTGCAGAGAACACTTTATTGTTATCCAACCCAGACTAGCTATAATGCTATCCCTCACTGAACAAACCATTTTTATTTTCATTGCTTTTTTCCTCCTCCCTCCCCAATCCTTTTCCTTGGTTCTTGCATCTCTATTTTTTTTAAGGCAGATGGCAAGAGCTGTCCAAATATTGGTTTTTGTAAGTTGTCCTATGAGCCTCCTTTGGCTGAAAAATGGGACAAAATATTTTTTCCATTCCTATAATTTTAAAGATGACCATGATGCAATCCTTGCTGTCAGACCCTTTGTGAATCTGTGAATTGATTTGCCAGCATTGAGATACATCTTAAAATTAGGGTTCTAAGATGGCCAGCCTGTGGAAATAGGAACAGCAGCTGGGCTACCCAGAGAGGGAAGACAGATAGGAAGAAAGAGAGAAGAGAGACATCCCATCTTCTAGCACTCTGTTCAAAATTCAAAGTTCTCCACTGTTTCTAGGAATCCTTTCTGGAATTCTACAGAAAGAGGTTGTGAGCCAAGTTATCGGTAATGGAAAAGGGGGAAGAAAATGAAAGGATGGCGGAAAGAGACAGATGGCAATGCACCAAAGCACAATCTTGTTGGGTTTTATCATTTTTATTGTGATTTTTAGCATTGTTGTTAAGTCACCCAGAATTGCATGCCACAAGTTGAGTCTTCAACCTTCTAAATAAACAGATAAATTTTCATTCGCTTTTCTGCTCCTCAAGACTGGAGACTTTAACCAATTGTGGAACTCCTCTGCTTACTTGAACATGTTGCCCTACAGCTCAAAAACAGATGCTCCGGAGTGGCTCTGACAGTACGGCTGCTCTAAGCCCATGGAGGTAATGGTCTTAAGGGACTACATCCAAAGCAACTACAGTACAAAGATGTTTTTAAACGGGACTTTTTATTATGTAATTACTCAGTAGCTTTCAGCACTCTGCTTGCGTTCAGGAGCATATTGTCTGACCAGGGATTCAACTTCCCAAAGGACTTCTGTCCCCTCTTCTTCCTCTCATTTCAGTTCTGTCTCTTGACCCTAGAAATAAGCCAAGATCCAGCATTTCTCCAATCATGGACTATTCAGAAGAAGAAGCCAGACTTTGTCCCAAAGGTGCTTTTTCAAAAGGAAGCTGGACTGTTTTTCCCTGAAGATGTTTCAATTCTCATCCAAGAAGCTTCTTCAGTTCTGATTGAATGTGGAGAATGGAAGGATTTATATTCTTTTTCAGTCATCTGGTCATTGTTACTACATTGTTGAGACCACTTGGAGGTTTATTTGTGCCCTCAGGATCACCTGAGCCCTGAGGGTCACCCAAATAGTGCAAATGGCTGTGGAACCTTCTTGGATTCCAAGAAGGTTCCACACCTATTTGCACTATTCAGGTGATCCTGAGGGCACAGATTAATTTCCAAGTGGCCTCAATGACTTTCAGAAAGAGTGCTAACAACCAGATGACTGCAAAGAATATAAATCCTTCCATTCTCCACCACTCATTCAGAACTGAAAAAACTTCTTGGATGAGAAACGAAACGTCTTCGAGGAAAAACGAAGTCGAGTTGCTTTTTGAAAAAGCCATGACTTCCATGACTTCCATGACTGAGAATCTCCACAGATGTTAAGCCAGGCCGTGTCATGAACATAGTCCTTGCTTAAAATATTATTATCCATACTCCTAAAATAATACCAAATTCTGGTGCAGGGAAATGGAAATATAGCTGGGTACATGAATACGGAGAATTACCTTTCTTTTCCCCCTGATTATCCAACAGGTATTTCTGGGAAGCCCAGCCAAGACAATAAGCTACTCCTGCTCCTGCTGTTTTACAGGAGCTGGTATTCAGAGGCAATCTATTTTTTTTCCCTTTGCTTCAGGCTAGTTCAAGAATGCACTAAACTGGGAAGACACAGGTCAGGTCTCCCAGTAGTAATACTAAAATAACACTAGCATCTGTTCTGAAACCTTCCCAGCAGCAGGTAATGAACCATCTGAACGGCTAGTCCTTCTGCTGGAGGACTACATTTTTGTTACAGAATAAGGGGAGGTTTGATGAGAGGAAAGAACTGTAGGCTTGAGTAACTTTGTATTAGCTCTTTATTTATAAATGTACATAACACGGCACATAGGTAGACAGTTCTGGTCTTTAAAACAGCATCAGTTCCCTCAAGGGGACACTGTATTTTTAGAGATAGTCAAGACCCCTCCCCACCTCAATTTAGATTTCTAACCTTTAGCTGGTGATTTTGTACAAGATGAGGGCTTTTTTCCCTCCAACTTCGATCCAAATAATTGGTATGTTGTCATCTAGTATCTACCAGTTATTATAGATATTTAAAAGTCATTCAAGAAAACCTCTTCTAGTTACCAGTGTTGATAGATAAATACGGTACATAGACAGTTTGCTCAAATTATTGGGGGCTTAGCCCCTTACCTTTTGCGACCACAATTATCCATGATTTGGATAAAGTTAGGGGAATCAGGAGGTGGAGCTTGGGTATTAAATATATATTTACCATTTGCCTTTTCATAACTTATTTTTGGGTCATAATGCTTTTGCGGAGCATTAACAATAAGCATATTGTGGATAAAGTCACTTTAACATTGAGCTGATGGCCATCTTGACAAGGCTACATGGTTTTCTTGACAAAAATACAGACGTGACTTGTCAATTTTTCTGCCTTTTTTAAAATTTGGTCTAGTCATTTCCTAGTCATCTCTTACTTAAGTTCTAACCAAGTCCAATTTATAGAATACAAAAGAGTTAGATCAATTTTCATACCAAACAAAACAGGGAAAATCCTAAAAAGAGCTTTGTAGTCATTATGGATAAGGCACTATCCATGTGGTATCTTTTTATAACTATGACATGAAGAAAAGGCCCTAAAATGATTAAATAACAGCATAAAATGACTTCTAGTAATTTTTGCTAATGCTGCTCAATGTGCACAGTGATTGGAAAATATAGTTGATAACAGATAAAGTTGGGGAATTTGCTGAAAATTATATAAACAGGTTTCCGCCCCTGTATGATTCAGTACTGAAAGGAATTTCAATCAGATATAAATATTGAGAACTGATGTATCTGGAGCATGTCAATCACATATTAGGAATGCTTAAATGCCATAAGATTGTATTTCTCTGTTTTCTACAACTGAGTGACTTGAATGTATTTTGAACTGGAAATATTTCGTAACTACCATTAGGCCTAAGAAATAATTTGACATAATTTGACATTGCCTTTTGCTTCATCTAAAATGATCAGCTCAGTATGACGTCCTGTATGGGAAGTGCCTGCAAGTTAGTTTGTTTCAGAGAGAGAAAAAATGCAACATGGAAAATCAGACTATGAATGTAGATTTTTACTGATTCCTAAAAAGGACATAAAGTCACAATGGGTACCAGCTTCGAACAAACTTTTTCTGATTTCGAAAAACTAAAGGGCACCACACTTGAGCATTTGAATGGGTTGCTTCCATGTATTTACTGGGGGTTGAACTTGATAAGAGCAGCTTTGGGTTTAATCGTGGCACAAACACTTCTCGGCAACATTTTCCCTCCATTATCTACCTGACATTGCTGCCCTACCAATTTATAGCTCCTTCTAGAGCAGTGTTCCTCCACCTTGGCAACTTTAAAACGTGTGTACTTCAACTCCCAGCCAGCACTGCTCTACAGACATCCATCTAACTGTCTTTCTACCAAAATAACAATAATCATACCACTTCAGTGACGGCTGGGTAATGCTCCTAGCCACTGGTGCAGAAATCATTCTCACATACAGCCTGTAAATAAGGCAGCTTGAAGTCATCCTTGGTCATCCTTCACTGCTCTGAAAATGCTCTGGCACGCTTCACTGGCTATTTGGTTGCTGACCCAGTCAGGGGATGGAGCTTAACCCTGACCTACAGAGGGCAAAACTGAGCCAGGTTCTGCCAACTGGATGTTGTTAACTGTTACTATTCAATGCATCACAGGTTTTACATTGTTTCTGCTATC
Organism: Protobothrops mucrosquamatus; assembly: GCF_001527695.2. Taxonomy (NCBI): domain Eukaryota; kingdom Metazoa; phylum Chordata; class Lepidosauria; order Squamata; family Viperidae; genus Protobothrops; species Protobothrops mucrosquamatus. Next base: position 67,275 of record NW_015388287.1, read on the forward strand.
ATGGCATTGCCTACCCATACTTTTTATTTTGATTTGCTCCGAGGACTTGTGCAAGAGGGCTACGGCTCTCTCTGTGCAACATTCCCAGGTTCGGTTCAGTGGAGCTGCTGTTCCTAGGACTATTTGTGCAATGGGCTTCACTGTGCCCCCACGGTAGGGCTGGTGCATTATTTTGCCTGCTCATTTTGTATCTGACAGCACTGTGTACCCCGGCAATAAATGCTGTTATAGGCAAGCCAATTCCAATTCTGGAAGTCTAACTCTAGTACATGTGTTCATTTTATCTATTCTCGGGCTACTTCCAGATGTTGCCATCTGTAAAGGCAGAAGTGGGTTCTCTTATCACTCTAAGCTGCCACTATCCTTTTGCTGCACTAAACAAGGTGGAACTTGCTTATTATTACTCACTCCTTCTCTCTCTAGCCTGTACCCTCTATTGCAGTGTTTCTCAACCTTGACAATTTTAAGGCATGTGGACTTCAACTCCCAGAATTCCACAGCCAGCAATGCTGGCTGTGGAATTCTGGGAGTTGAAGTCCACATGCCTTAAAATTGTCAAGGTTGAGAAACACTGCTCTATTGTCAGCCAAAATAATTTAGTGCTCTTCGAGAGGAAGGCTAGACCTGTTTTTAGAAATATCCTGATTGGTCAGTTCTAAGTGTAGAGGATATGAAAAAGCAGGAATAAAGAATTCCTTCCACTTCACTCTGTATCCCCCTCTTAGTTCTGTCACTGCTGAATCGGAATTTAGCAGATGACTAAATCTGCCATCCCAAACATCTGCTTAAAGTCAACCTTTCCCATATTAGAAGAGTGATTAGTAGTTGTTTTTCAGCAGGCAAGTCAAGCTTAGTGGGAAATGAAACTAGGGGCTATTTATCAACTGTAGAGAGTAATGAAGATGACCTTTGCAAACATATGTAGAAACTGTTATCCCGGCAAAAGGGGATAGAATACTTTTTTAAGTCCAGAAAGAGATAACATTTGGAAGTTGCTCAGGGTAGACACCTCCCTAAATCACTGGAGTATAAAAAGAGGGAGGAGACAAAGATTTGCAAGAATCTGCTATTATAGCCAATCTCAACAAAGTAGTGTTACCTAATGGGGCAGACATAATCCCTTCCTTAACTTGGCAGCAGTTACTAAAGGCAACTTAGTTTGCTGGACTCCTTATAGATCGAGGGGGGGATGGGACATAATTTATGCCAACATATTTTTCAACTGATTCAGGGACTGGTGGATAGCAGTAATTTGGCCATGAGCTCTTGACCTAGGGAGAAATAACTTCTTGGTGCTTTCTGATATGTAGTTATGTATTTGCCTGAACTTAGGAGAGAAATAAATTAGAGAAAGCTCTGGACCAAGAAATTTATGACACAAGTCGTGCAGAATTCTCTGGCACCAACAATTTTATAGTAGCTATCAAAAGTACATTTCCCCCTAAGAGGCTTTTGTCCAGTTCTCAATTGAAGTGCATTCAACTCAAATTGGCTGTATGTTAAAATGAGGCAAGGCTTCCACCACATGGTTGTGCTATCATTATGACCTTTTTTGATATGCATCCCCACAGATACCCCTGGCGAGCTTAATCTTTCCCGCTAATAAAATAAAATAGTGGGTCAGCATGTTACAAACAGCCCCAAAAAGTGATGGTTTCTTCTTCAATGTGGTATCAACAGAGCTGACCCCCTGGCAAGGATACTAAAACTGCACCTTTGCTGCAAATATTGTGTACACTAGTAAAACTTCAGGATCTACTCAGAATCTATTGGAGTTAAGCAGCAAATAATGTTCAATCGATCAATCAATAGAACCTTGCCAATTAGGTAATGATACTAAATCAGTTTTTTTCAACTGATTTCAACTGGCAGCTTGTAGATGTGTAAACTTCAACTCCCAAAGTTCTCCATGCTGGCTATCCACACATCTTCAAGCTGTCAAGGTTGAGAAGCACTGTTCTAAACAGTACCATGCGACTGTTAGTAAAAAAGGAGACAGAAAAGAGAACGAGATTATCTCATGTAACCTTTCCGCAAAAGCAAGATCTCTAGTCCGGTTTTGTGGCGGTTTTCCTTGTCGTTAGAACTCAAATGGTTGGTTATTGGAAAGAGAGGCCTCTCTGGGATGGCATCAATTTGGAAGTCCAGGGCATATCCAGAACCTCAGTGTTCTGAAACCCTGAAAGAACAACAGTTGAGTTTGTAGATTGGTTTTATAATTTACTCCCGTTTTGTCAGATTTCATTCATGGCCTCTCTGGTAATGCCCAATAGGTCACCATTTCTGTCCCTCCATCCCCTCCAATTCCACTTGAAAACGGTCAGGATGGCACTGAATGGACAGGCTTGCCAGCCTATAGCGCTCTCAGAGAATTGACAGGCATTAAATCAGCTCCCTCCCTCCCAGCTGAGCCCAGAGAATGGCAATCCTTACCTGCTACCCAGGAATTGATCACTCACTGTTGCTTTCTCCCCTTAAACAAAAATAAAGCACAGTGAATCCCTAACATTTTTGCTGGGCGTGGTGGCAAAGCGCCATGGCCTTTAAACTTCAGCGTGGGGTTAAGTACAAGAGGCAGGACATGTGAAAATCTCTCCCCACCTCACCCCCTTAACAGCACAAAATGTCCGTTGGAATTCATGGTAGCAAAACATTTCCACTCCTAAGCAGGCTTCCCTTGTTGGAGGAGAGATGACAACAGTCACAGGGATGTGCTGGGAAACATCAGAACGGCAATTGTCCAGCTGTGGTATCAGGCGATCATCACGGACCTAGACTTCCATCTGGAAGAGCCCCAAGTTACAGAGGTGCTTGTTTTCATTATAAATGGAAAAGAAAGCTGTGCGCTGTCTCCATTAATTCATTGTCGTCCCCATTGAGCACAACACACTTTGGGCACAGTCCTTACTCAGCAGCTAAGATCTGGTATATCAGACCGGCGCAAATGAAGCCTCCTAACAATAAAGTGTAGACAATTAAGAAATAAGCCAAAGCTCTTTGGAGTTCTTGAAGAATTTCAGCTACCAGACTTGTGACCTTCTTCTTTCGAGACATATCTCTTGCTCAGATATCTCCAAAGAGTTGTGACGCTTGTGGCTTTCAGGTGTCCGTGGGGGTGGGGTAAGGCTGGGTGAAGATTTCTGAGATCACAGGAAGCCAGAAGCCATGCTTTGCCTTAACTCAGTTTCCATCATCTTTGGCATGGGATCCTCCTGCATAGATACAGAAAAAGATCGATGTTTTATTTCAGCTCTTTAGAAATGGAAATTCTGACTTCTCCAGAATGGTGAGCAGACAACATGGAAGAGTAGGTGAGAATATGATTGCCTTCATTTTTTTTTTTTAAAAAATAAAAACTTCCCAAGTTTCTCAGCATTTTTCACAATATAAAGAAACTGATTTTTTTTTTTAAAAAAACCGAGTGTCTAATAAAAGAGAAAGCTGATATATCAATCCACTTATACGTTTTCTACATTCTGAAATAAGTGAAAGTAATCCATGTTATTGTTCAAAAGTTCCTCTCTCCTGTAAGAACATTAAACTCATAATCTAAGCTTAGTTGTTATTGGAAAGACTGGGAAAATGTGGATCTCTTATTTAAACCCTGCTTCCAAACTAAATTCCACTGTCTATTTCCACAACAAAGACAGTTCTGCTATCCAGAAATGCATAATTTGGCCTCCAGAGATATCCTCTCTGATTTCCATGCTTATGAGGGACTGCTGACATCAACCTTATTGGTTTACTAGAGCAGGGATCCCCAACCCCCGGTCCGTGGACCAGTACCGGGCCACAGCATGCCTGGACCGGGCCGCACAAACAAGCAAAGCTCCAACCACGAGATGCAGGCAGCACACAAAACCATGCACCCTTCGGTCGGTGGAAAAACCTCTCTCCATGGAACCGGTTCCTGGTGCCCAAAAGGCTGGAGACCTCAGTACTAGAGAACCCCCGACCCTTTGGGTCATTGTTTCAGAGATATTTCCTTACCAGATTCCTCAATACCTTCAACAGCGGCAGAGTATCTAATATACCTACTGGAAAAGTTGTTAAAAATTCAGGGGAGATATTCAGAGATGTCATGTTGAACTGTATAGCACAATCAAACATCAGGAGTTGACCACAGAAAATGTTTTGGGACATTTTGTATTATGTCATAAAATGCTTTATGATGATTTTCATGTCATAAAATTTTATAACATTTGCCAAGACTCCATGGGAGTCTTGTGTCCCAGATTTTGGGTGTGTTCTGTAACGTAGCTCATTTGAGTTGGTTGAAAAAATCTTGCCCTATGATGCACTATTTCACCCAGTTACAGGTTACAGATATGAGAGTTTTAGTAGTATATAGACTGCTAGGTTTATATGTCACCATAGTCAATACATTTGATGCACCATCAACATCAACGTTAACATAAGTATACAATTCATAAAACAAACTTATATTAACCACAGACTATGCCAATCCATGATCCTCCAAAGGTTATCCAAAGAGTTCAGTTTTAACCAATTTCCAGAGAGCTGTCAGGATGGATGCCAATCTGGTCTCTGAGGCACGGAAACAACAGTATTCCATAATATAGAAGCCAAACATCCCCGCACTCCCAAAATTGGAAAACTATCCAAAAAGAATGTACTTGATGGGTTAATTCTACTGGATGATTCCTTTGAAGAAAAAGCAACTTCATATTTTAGCAGCACCAAAAAGCTTATTCACAAATTAAGACATTTGATTTAAATTCTCTCTCTGTATTATTACTATTTTGGGCCTGGCCCCACCTACTTTTGGAGTTTATCCTGTAAGACTCAAATCCCAAATCTAGTTCCAATTTTTTTTTTTAAAAAGCTGCACAGATGTACAATTATTTCAATATAAAAGCTGTTTGGTTTGTCTCTTCCTCTTGTTTCAACTTTTTCACTGGAATGTGGCTGATTATGGAGACAATTTTGAGTAATGTTGATTTATATTTAAATGGGGGTGGGGTGGAGATTAACTACAGTTTGGTTCTTTATTTCTGAAACCTTTAGGAGAATTTTAGGTGTCCCTTGAAATAATTTTTGCAGTTCAAAATATAGCCTAATTTGAATACATATAGCCAATGTCCACTTTCTTTATTGAGGCTCCAGATACAGACTTTTATAGGATGGTTGGATGACGCAATCCAGGCAATTCCCCTGTGTTTTCTACCATTTCTTTTTTAAATATGTATATATAAATTTTACAGAGATAATGCAGAGTTTGCCTATCTGGAAGCTTGTCACAATTATATTTAAATGCCTTATGTCTTGAATGCCAGCAAAACACCCTTTTTATACTATTCACCATTTTGCCCAATCAAGCATTTGGTTGGTCTTTGTGTTGTTCTAATGAAATGACTGCCCTAAAAGAGCTTTAAACTTTCCTTTTTCTTAAAACTATTGTGACTATCTTCTTTTTTATGCTTTATTAATCACAATGCTTCTATTTAAGCCTGCATATCTAGTAACCAAGCCCACTTCCTTCTTTCTATAGATGACATATAAAAGCAATAATATAGAGAATTAAAGATACTGCTTTAAGCCAGGATGCATAAACAAGTAAGACTGATGCTGCTCCATCTTTTTTTTTAAATAACACTTTTGTATCTAAAAGGACTGTCCAGTCCATGTCCAGTTTAAAAAAATCTAAGATAAAGATGGAAATAGACAGAAGGACATGGATTACTCTGTTATATAGTTATTCATTTATTTACTTATAAAACCTGCATTCCGTTCTTTAAAACATAAAGATAAGATTAGTTGTTGAAAATGAAACAGAGAAAGCATAAACAGCAGGCACTGAGTAAAATGCAGTATAGAAATGTAAGAGATGATCTCAATATATTAAAATGTTTAGTAGAATAAAAATACCTTTATTCTGTTGATACATTAGGGAAATGGTCTGAAAGCGAAGGAATGAAATTTATCAGAGACAAGTGAAAGGTGGGTTGTTTTTTTCATTTAGGAAACAAAAATCAGATGCACAGGTACACAAGTCTTGGCTGATAATGATACTTGTCAAAACCAGAATCGATTGCAAACTGAATGTGAGCCAGCAATATGAGGCAGTTGCAAAAAAAGAAAGATAAATATAATAGGAAGCGGCATCAATAGAAATATAATTTCCAAACATCAGAAATAGAATTGCTTTGCACAGACCCCCACCTTGAGTACCCCAGCTCTGGGCAGCTCACTAAATATAACAGGTTTGGGGTAGGGCAATGAGAACTATCTGGAAAAGATGTTCTCTCAAGAGAAATTGGCAGAACTGCTGGGCATGCCTGACTGGGAAAAAATATAGCTAAATCCGTACAGCTCTGGATTGTAAGCCACAAAGAGTCACCTTATTGGGGAGATGAGTGGCATACAAATTTAATAAACAAATAAAAATAGATGGGAATATGCTAGCAATCTTCATGCACCTGGAAGGATATCACCTAGACCAGGGGTAGGCAACCTTGGCTCTTTTATGACTCGTGGACTTCAACTCCCATAATTCCTGAGAATTCTGGGAATTGAAGTCCACGAGTCATAAAAGAGCCAAGGTTGCCTACCCCTGACCCAAACGGTCAAGATCTGTTTTTCGTCATTCCAGTACAAAATGGATTTAAGTTACAAGAAGATTACGGTGCAATACTAGACAAAAATTCAAACTATCAGAGCAGTTTTAACAGTGGAAACAACAATCAAGATAGGTAATGGGATCCCTTTTATTAGAGGTGTTCTACTGAAGGCCAGATGACCATCTATCTGCAGTGTTTTAATGTGGATTCCTGCACTGAGTAGGTAGTTGGACTTGATGCTCTAGATCAGGGGTACCCAACCCCAGTTCCGTGGACCAGTACTGGGCCGCGGCATGCCAGCAACCTGTCCGCACAAACAAGCAAAGCCCCATCCATGACATGCAGGGAGCACACAAAACCACACACCCTCCGGTCCGCAAAAAAACCTCTCTCCACGGAACCGGTCCCTGGTGCCCAAAAGGTTGGGGACCTCTGCCCTAGATCAATATTGTCAACTTGACGATATGTGGACTTCAACTGAGCATGCTCCCTGGGGAATTCTGGGACTTGAAGGCTATACATCTTTAAGCTGCTGAGATTGAAAAACATTGCAAGATGACTCCTTCCAACAATAGGATTCCAGAGGATCATTCTAGAGCCAAGCAGCTACCACTGAAAAGGCCATTCCTAGATTACATACTTTTATTTTTATCTCCATTAGTCAGCATCTTTAATGTGCATCTTTTGTTTTTATTCTATTGTAAACATCAGCATTCAATTGCATATAAAATCTAGCAAATTCTAAGTAATAATAATCACAGGTAATTAGCAGGTGCAAAAATTTGGCTTTCCTGATGGTGCCCCAACCATACCATTCTGGGAAGCTTGTGCATTCATCTATTTGCAGACTGTGAGTCCTTCCTCTCTAGCCAACCATTGCACTGCCTTTTTAAAAAGTTAAATAAGAATAAGCTTAAAGAAATAGCAACTGTTTACAAATACTGCACTGCCAACATACCCTCCCTTTCAATTACACGGGGTCAGGCTAAATGGTATGAAAACAGGCATGCTGCTTCTGACAATAGTCCATTTAATCCACTAGGAAAGCCCACAATCAGGAAATTATGATGTCCCTTTCTTACAGTTGTTTCCTAGCATACACAGCATTTGGATATGAAAGATACATCTGGATCATAGATGCCTCCTTTAATTTTCCTTTAAGTTTGATTCTGCCCGTATATAACTGGGCTAAATAGGAAATATGAATTTGGAAGTCTCAGTATCTCAAAAGGCCTTTGGACTTGCACAAATTGGACAAGCAAAAATAATTTGTAGAACCTCCCAAGAAGAAGCTCAACTAGAGGTCTCCAGTTTTTAATTCAGAAACCCGTAAAATTCAAGCCTTTCGCTTACCTTTGCTCGCCCCTGAACTTTGGCCACTTACATCCAAAGACCTTCTCCTTCAGATGCCGTGTTTGGAGAACTGGAGGTGCTCTCCCATCTCAGCGTTTCCAAGCTTCTCTGTGCAATTAAGCAGGATGCCTTCTTCTTCAGTTGGCTGCAAATGATCCGTTCTGCTCTATAACAATGGTGTTGGGTGGCTGTTCAAGGAGGGAGCCAAACAAAAGGTGGTGGATCTGAGCAAGGGGATGCAATTGTATAGCTCACAGATTCTGATGCTGGAAGAAAAAGGAGGTGGTGATTTACTGGCTTCGGCTGAATGCCACTTCTTTCATCTGCCATTCCCCATTCTCTTTCCAGAAAAGCTACTGCTCTTGCTGCTGTTGCTTGGAGATTCTGCTACAGCATTGTCCGATGCGCCTCCTCTCCTATTTTCTAGTCCAGAGTGATTGATGCCCAAAGACAAGGACTGCCTGCTTTAACAAATGCTACAGCTTATGTCGGACTGCTGCTTTGGTGAGATGATAATCTGAAGCCTAGATCAGAAGGCAGATAATGCATTTACTGAGTACTTCACTGATCCCATGGCTTTCTTCTAATCTCTCCTAAACACCACAGGCAGCAGTAGTGGCCATTGCTAAGATCTAGATAGAGGCACAGATTCCATAATTATTGTTTCAAGGCTCAACTGTCTGGAAACATGCATATTTTTCAGTACATTTATCAGCTTCATCCATTTAAGGCAACTGCAAATATTTTTTAAAGTGTAAAACTTGTTAGGATTTGGAAAGGAAGGTGAGGGCAACCAATCAGAACCAGGCACAGCTGGCTTCTAAAGAACCAGCCAATCGGAATGCTAGAAGGACAGCTATCTTGTACATTATTTTATTTTCCCAAGGCATGCTCCGGTTAAAGGTAGCACAAGAGAGAAGACACCAGTCACATAATTAAAATACATGGAAATGACTTTTTAAAAATAAGGTGCAGCAGGGCCAAATTAGAATAAAGGCCCTTAAGATAAAAATATTTTGTTTAGATCTGGTAAACGATAATATTATGAAGATGATGATGAGAGAAAATTTTTATAAGATGTTTTATAGATGGCATTTGGATCCTCAAAAACTGTCACGCATGTATCCTAACTTACAGCCCAAATGTTGGAGATGTGGAAGTTTAGATGCAACCTACTTCCATATTTGGTGGACATGTAGGGATATAAAGGCATTTTGGATTAAGATTTGGTGGAATATTCAAAATATCTTTAAGAAGAAGATAAAGTTTACACCGCAGTTATTTTTGTTAGGTATTATGGGAAATTTGGATGCCAAAGAAATGAATTTGATGTTGAATCTTATAACAGCTGCAAGATTATTGGTAGCTCAATATTGGAAGACGGATGGTTTGCCCACTGTAGAAGAATGGTCGATTAAAGTGTCAAATTTAGCGGAAATGGCTAAGATTTCTGCTTATTTGAAGGATCAGTCATATGAAAGTTATATTTCGGTATGGAGATGGATAGATTATATTCAAAACAAATATGGGACTGAAAAGTTCCATTTGGCTTTTGGGTAAAAATTTTAAAATATTATTGTTATTATTTTATTAAGTGCTTGCATAATAGCTTGTATGATTTTTATTATAATTTCGACTAGTAGTGTTGTTTACTAGTTTGTTTTTTCTTCTTTTAAAAATGTATTTAATTTTAATTTTAACTTATTTAAATTTATTTTAAAAATGAGTTAAAGTGTGTTATAGATTTGGTTATATAATTAGTTGGTTTATGTTATTTAGATTATGATTATTATTTGTAACCCTGTGAACAGCTCTGGGAAGTGGGGGGAGAGGGGGGGTTGTAGGGGTGGGGGGGATTTATATTGTAAACTTTATAAAACTTTTAATAATAAAAAAAAAGATGATGATGATGCCTTGACTGAAGCTTTTCTTAATTATTTCTGATGTTAAAGAACAAGTGCGAGGACATGTTTATTTTCTCTTTCCTTTTTTTAAAAAAAAAGAATAAATAAAAATGTGTATAAAACATAATCACGTTAATGAAGTTCCAGAAATATTTAATAATGTGGTTTCTACCAGATGGAATTGATCTGATAGGGCTGGCATGCTCCATGTTCCGTGCTTCTTCTATTAAAGAATGCTACCTATCAGGATCTAGATCAGGGGTAGTCAACCTTGGCTCTTTTATGACTCGTGGACTTCAACTCCTAGAATTCCTGAGCCAGCTGTGCTGGCTCAGGAATTCTGGGAGTTGAAGTCCACGAGTCATAAAAGAGCCAAGGTTGACTACACCTGATCTAGAGAGTCTTCTGGAAGGAAGTACCCCTCCCCCAGCTCTGGTTGGTCCCACCCTGTTGGCATTCTGAAGCACCATAAAGGCCAAGCTGTTCTCTCTGGGCTAGCATGTTTTCAGCCCCCTTGTCAATTGCTGGTGGGATCTTCTGGGGTTTGCTGGGTTCACAGTTTCCTCTCCTTTTTTTGTCCAAGTCTGATTTTGTTGTTCTTTATTCTTTATTATATGGCTTTTATATTGTTTTGGTGTATTGTAAGCTGCCCAGGGCTGTTTAGAGTCAGGCAGCATCAAATGGAACAACATAGTAAATAAATGATAAGTGTTTTATTATACACTGAAATGATCTTCACACATAAGCAGCACTGCTTATTTCTCACTGCTACTTTTTTCAAAACATTTCAGGCAGAATGACAGAGGGAGGCAAGCACGCCCCAACAATTATTCACGGATTCTTTTTCCTAATGAGAAAGTACATAATTCAATGCCCCTGGGGAGGGGGGAAAAGTAAGATATAAATAAATATTATTGTTTCAAAACTCTGAGGCATAGGTTGTTCACCTGAAAATGTTTTTGGCTCTATTGCATTCTCTGATGTTTTTTCTGGTACTGTCTTTGCAGTATCTCCTGATGCATTCTATCATTTATTTTCCATAAGAAATAAATATTTCAATGGGTAAACTGTACAGTGACAGAATGCACCTTTTGTACCTTTGGATTGCACATAGGAAAAGGTAAAGTAATACTGTAGTCTCTACTATCCAGATCTCATGAGTTTAAATTAGAGGAGCACCAAAATGATTTAGGCATTAGATAAAAATGTCTCCATTAGTCCAACAATGGACCTAACACACAGGGAAAACAGATGTGTTCTCACTTAGTGGATATGCTTGTGGATATTCTCACTCTCGACCAAAATATGTTCCTCCACTACCAACTCTGTGATTTAGAAACATGAACTTGTGGAATAAACTCTGTAAGTAGAGAATATAAGACAACAGAACTCACTTTCAGAATGTGCTTTCACCCCAGGATAGCTGTCCTACTGGGCGTTATCAAGACAATATACTTTTGTTGTGCTGCAGTGCCACCTCTATGGGGGCCAAAGCTGAAACTGCAGCTGCTCAGCCCAGACACAGCTCAGCTGCTAGCAGCTGGATTTTGAATTAATTTCCAGTTTATAAGTGGCTTTTAAGCGGACTGAATATATTGCAGAAACACATCTGGTGGCTAAATCAACTGTTACCAAAAATATACACATTCCCATTGCCCTGTGGTTGTATTACATTAAAAGCATGAAATCTTTACAGTTGATTCATCAGTACAAATCTTGTTAGATTGCCTGTGAAAGAGCAGGCATAACAGGCAACACATAGGCAATCAATCATACAGAGAATCAATTTGCTATAGTGGTTAAGGAGCTGGGCTAGATTTTATTTATTTCTTTATCAAATGTATTTGCCATCCATCTCGTGGTTCAAGGCTACTCTGAGTCGCTTGAATCACAACACTTTTCAAGACCTCCCTTAGGAATGGAATGGAATGGAATAGAATAGAATGGGACCTTGGTGGTCTTCTAGTCCAACCCCCTGATCAAGCAGGAGGACCTATACCATCTCAGACAGGTGATTGTCTAGTCTCTTCTTAAAAATCTCCAGTGATGGTGCACCCATGATTTCTGGATGCAAGCTGTTCCACTGGTTGATTGTCCTCATTGTCAGGAAGTTTCTCCTTAATTCCAGGTTGCTTCTCTCTTTGATTAGTTTCCAACCATTGTTTCTTGTCCTTCCCTCTGGTACTCATCTTCTTGTGGCAGCAGATACTGGAATATTGCTATCATGTCTCCCCTATTTCTTCTTTTCTTTAGACTAGCCAAACCCAAGTCCTGCAGCCATTCTTCGTATGTTTTAGTCTCCAGGCCTTGGATCATCTTAGTTGCTCTTCTCTGAATTTTTTCCAAAGTCTCAACATCTTTTTTGTGATATAGTGACCAGAATTGGCTGCAGTATTCCAGGTGTGGTCTTACTAGGGTTTTATAAAGTGGTACTAATACTTTGTGTGATCTTGATTCTATGTCTCTGTTTATACAACCCAGGATTGTATTAGCTTTTTTGGTTGCTGCTGCACAGTGCTGGCTCATAGTCAAGTGATCGTCCACTAGGACTCCAAGGTCCCTCTCAGTTACTATTTTTAAGCCAGGTCTCACCCAATCTGTACTTCTGCCTTTGATTTTTCCTACCTAAATGTAAAACTTTGCTTTTCTCCACATTGAAACTCATTTTGTTGGCGTAGGGCCCATTGTTCAGGTTTGTCTAGATCTTTTTGGATCCTGAGTTTGTCTTTTGGGGTGTTGGCTACTCCTGTCAGTTTGGTGTCATCTGCAAATTTGATGAGTTCCCCTTCAATTCCCTCATCAGGCAGAAGTATTAGATATGTTCACTCCCTTGAGTTATATACAAAAAAGGATAAAATAATAATAATACATAAGATTTGCCATATAATGACAAAGCAGGGTCAATGAACGGCTGTATTCAAGCAACACATTTAAAAATGTTGCTGAATTAACTTATTATCTGGGCCATGAATCACGAACTAATTAAAAAGGCTAGACTTGCAGGACATATCAATGCACTATACATAATTTAAGAGAGGGGTGTGATGTTTTTTAAATGCAAGGGACATGCTTGGCTTCGTATGCCACGGCCTTATAAGAGTAAGGAAAAAGGAGTAGTTTTTGATACCAACATTTTGTTTTTAAAAGCATGTCCCTGTTTTTATCTGCCAAATGCAGGTTGTTGTAAAAAAAGCAGTTTTGAAATGTAGGTGGGCAGTTTATAGGAATGCATTTTTGTGTTGCATTTTTAATTATTTGGTTTGCCTGAGAAATCTTGAAATTGGAGGGGGGGAATGGGGGTTGGATGCAGGATTTTTAACCGCTTGCTGTTTACCTAGATCAGTGGTTCTCAAACATTGCGTGCCAGAAGCAATGAGAATCAGAAGAGTAGGCAGCATAAATTACACAAAGAGGTAAATATCTTACTGCTGTTGCTTTCCAATCCAGCTGGAAGCAGGCGGGTAGTCACTGATAACACAAAACTCGTTACCCAGGGGTAACCCTGGGGAAATCGCTGGGTTAGATAATCACAACCTCCGTTTTCAAAGGCTTTCTACCCGTTGCAAGACCCCGATGCTACCGGCTTTCGGTCCTGCGTAGCGATTTCTCCATCTACTCACTCTCCATAGAAAATAAACTCCCGCCCCAGCGCGTCTCTTTTTGACAGATTAATCAAATCAAACACACCTCTCTTGTTTCTGCCCGAGTTGTAGCTCTTTCGTTTTCCATTTCTATGCAGCCAATCTGGATCTACAAACAAAACCCCTTTGAAATAACCAGGTGATTCTTCCCTTTTCTTATCTCTATGCCGCAAGTTTCTTTCAGCCAAAATTAACACTATCGGACATTACCTCTCTTGCCTCTGCCGTCAAAAGACGAGTCCCGATCGCCTTTTTGCGGCATTCTGAGACGCTCGCACCGATTAGATCAGGGGTAGTCAACCTTGGCTCTTTTATGACTCGTGGACTTCAACTCCCAGAATTCCTGAGCCAGCTAAGCTGGCTCAGGAATTCTGGGAATTGAAGTCCACGAGTCATAAAAGAGCCAAGGTTTGACTACCCCTGGATTAGATCATACTCTTAGCTCCCTAGGCGGCTGTGATTTTTGCGACTCTGCCACAAAATCAGGCCAGCCCTCTGTTGCTGTAGAGAGACTCCCATGCTCGGGTTTGCGGCGTTGCCGAAAAGCGATGCAATCACTTTCTCTCTGAATAATTAGACGACCGGGGGCCATCTTTGGCCGTGCTGCTTGGGCCCTGGGCCCCCTCCTCCTCCAGCTGTGCTTTACGGCAGGGTCGTAGACCGCCAACGGGCGAGCAGACTTTGCGACGTTCGGGCGGAAGTGTGTCCTGAGGGAAGAAGACGCGCGAGAGAAAGAGAGAGAGAGAGAGACGGCCCTTCCTGATCCGTGACAGGAGTTCGCCTGAAGGGAGGAAGCCGGAGGGCAAAAGGTGGACCGAGGGCTTCATGGGGAACGTGGGTAGCCACAGCGAGGGAGAGGAAGAAGAGGAGGAGGCGGCAGCAGCGGGAGGAGGAGGAGGAGGAGGAGGAGGAGGAACGGCGAACATCGTCACCTGGAGCAATAGTAACGGCAACTGGGCCGCTGCCACCAGCGAGTCACCTCCGCCGGGAGCTATGGAGGCCGCCTTCCCGGGCCTAGCTTCCCCGCCGCCAGCTTCGTCGTCGTCGTCGTCGTCTTCTTCCTCCGCCGCCTCGACCCTCCCGCCGCCGGCGGTGTTGCTCGGAGAGGCCCGCCTGCGCGAGGAAGCCGCCGCTCGCCTGCGCGAGGTGCCCGCGGCCGAGTCGCTGCTCTCGCGCCACCACGCCGCTTTGGTGCGCTGGCTGGAGGAGCGCCTGGGCCGCGGGGAGCACGCCATCAGCCTCGAGCAGCTCTGCGAAGCCTTGGAGATTCGTGCTGGGCCCGCGCAAGGGACGACGGCCACGGCAGCTGCCGCCGCCGCCGCTGGGGCAGGAGGAGACCCCGCTGCCGCTGCGGCCGAGGAGCGAGTCAGGAGCGAAGAGGTGAGCACGGGAGAGCCACCCGGGGGGGGGGGGAGGAAAAGCTCAACTGCACCTGCAGGGCAAAAGGGGCCTAGGGTTGCCAGGTGTCCACTATTTGAGTGGACAGTCCACTTTTTTCACATTATGTTCACTATTTTTTTTTTCACAAAATAGTGGACATTTTTTTTTTATTCAAAAGCTTTACGATGAAAGGGTACGTAATCTAAAGCTGTACAGTCTACTTTTTTTTTTACTACTTAACACCCCCCCCCCCCCCCGCTTGTCGGCTATTTTTTGGAAGCAGAACCTGGCAACCCTACACTTTTCCAGGGCTGGCACAAAAAGAGTTGTTAGTGCTCGGAGAGGCTTTCAGGGCATCTTTCTGATGCATGTGTGTGAGAGGAGAATCATTGAACGACCAATGGAATAGCAATCGAGCAATTGCTTGCCTTCAGAAGTTGTGGGCGCCCCAGCACTGGAGGCTTTGAAGAAGAGACTGGACAGCTTTCTATCAGAAATAGTATAGGTCCCTTGCAAGAGCAAGGAGTTGGACTAGATGACCTCCAAGGTCCCTTCCAACTCTATTACTGTTACTGAACTGCATAAACTCTGGCTTACATTTAGTACTAAATGTATTATTGGAATTTCATCTTGGGCTTTCTCCTGAACCAATTAGCAGGCTGCAAGCATATGCAGGCTTTCACCAAGGTTGCCTACCCCTGCATTAGGGAATACATTTGAAATAATGAGACATGGAATGCCTAGAAACATTTTAAACCATGTACAATTTAGAGAAATGAGGACCAATTGTCAGTATGATTTTAATGGAGCCCTTTCAGCATGTTTATTTCTAGATAAATACAGAGTACTAATCCTAATGTTTCCTTTTGGGGCATCAGTGTTATGCAGAAAAAATAGTAAGCAAAATAAATTAGAATCCACTGGAGTTGGCTGGAAATAAATTTAGATTGAATAATGATGGCAAGAGATAAGTGAAAAAGGTAAGTAAAAACTAATGAAAGTTTTTTATACATTTTCTTATTTATCATTGTTTCCACTATGTCTGTACACTGCTTCATACATTACCTTTTGTTCTTTAATCCTACTGTATTTAACTTTTCATTTTTTTTTCTGACCAACTCTTCAGTATAACAAAATGGTTAGAAGCATGTTCTTAAATGGCAAGCATTCATTCACAGACCATACATTTCCCATGTCTATTACTTTTTCTTAAAATTTATCCATTTTCTCATGTTTAATAAACTTTCTGTGCAAATTTCATCTACTTATTCTATTTGTTGTGATTTATCTCTAAAGCCTGCAATAGTTTGCTGCATTTCTTTGTCCAACACATCTTTGTTACATTATTAATTGTAGATCCATATTCCTTGTTGCATCATTAGTGCAATATTTGTGGCAACTTCTTTAGGTTCTTAGCCAACAACTTTATTGTTGCATATAAAAAGTACAAAATGTTTATGCAATCAATGACTCACACCAAATAGCTGCTGGCCACACTTGATATATTCTCTTTATCACAGATAAAGAGATAACAGGAGACTTTTGCACAGGTTTTTGTCACAGACACATCATTCCTCATGACAAAGCGTTTAATGGGGGCTGTTAACCTCCACAGGAAAAAAGCATTGGTTTAAGATGACCTGCCTCAAGTGCTTGATGAATCTACAGGGTTTTCAGATGGGTTTGGGGAATTCTTCAACAACTAGGGCAGCTCTATTGAATGTATTGATAGCCTCTATCAATATAAAGGTGATAAGTATACTACATAGGGCTGCTTCTTTCAGAGTGACTGGGTTTTCTGATGAGTTTTGGGAAATTAAGTAAAGAGATGCTTGGAGCAAGGTTGGGGAAAGTGAGGTGTGAATACAGCTGGAAATACGTATGAACAAAAATTTGAGCCTACCTCATGTAATAAGGCAACAAAGCAAGATTACATTTCTGTGTGATGGGCAGCATATAAATATGATTCAATAAATAAATTACTATTATCTGCAGAATATTTGTCCGTTGCAAAATTCAGAGTGTCCTAAGCTGATCTAGGGAATTACAGCTAGAAGTCCCTGCTGGGAAACTGCAATTACCTGATTAAGCATTTCAGGGATAAGGTTGCTCGTACTTCTCTTTGAAGCTTGATGAACAGTATCTTGCTAGTTCCAGTGATGTTATATCTAGTTGGGTAATGAAACATCTGCAAGAAAAGAACCAAGCTCTGGGAGCACCAAGGATCCCACAGTATCTTAAAATATTGCAGAAATGACTTATTTACCTGAGTGGATTTTGAGCCTGTGGCACTTGAAGTGAGAAAATTGTGAGAAAATGTTGGAGCAATAATTAAAGCTTTGGAGGATATGTGATAACTGGCAGCTGGGAAACAGGCCCTAGTAAGGAGAAAAACTGCACTGATTGTCCTCATGGTTGTGAGCTATCATGATTGTCCTTATCCTGCTGAACCTCTCAGTGACAAATACTGTCAACCACAGGTTTCATTGGGCCATCTGTGAGGATTGGGAATTGGAGGCATTTTTTGCATTGATTACACTCCTATTTGAGTGGGTGGATCTGACCCTGGGCCAAAAAGTCCTGGCCTGATGCTTGGAATCTGTCAGAACCTTGATAGGAAAAAAGAGCCAAGCAAAATGGAGTGGATGTTAAGTCAGAAGCCTACTTAATCGAGGATAATATCAAATATAATTCTTAGTAGGGTTATGCTTAGTTGGCACAGGTTTACTACTTGAGGATTCTTTTGGATTCATAGTACCTGCTACAAAAGCAGATGGAAGCTGTTTCATTTTGCGTTTTGTTCAGCTTCAGTTGATGCATGAGTTGTAGATTGGATTACTATAATTTGTTCTTAATGGAGCTGCCCTCAAAGACCACCCAGGAACTTCAGCTGGTCCTGAATGCATCAGCAGTAAGACTTACTGAGCAGTCTAGGCCAGTGGTGGCGAACCTATGGCACGGGTGCCAGAGGCAGCACTCAGAGCCCTCTCTGTGGGCACGCGCGCCATCGTCCCAGTCCTAGGCCTTCAGCTGGGTTTTATAAAACCTTTTCACTTTAGGCCACCACCGCCGTGTACAAAAAAAAAAAGTTCAATCAATCAGTCAATTTCAACTTCTCGCGGAAAAAAAAGATCTTGCAAAGTTGGAATTGATTGATTGAACTTTTTAGTCCCACCCAGTCTGCCGTTACCACCGCAGCCACGCCCAGCCAATGGGCCACGCCCAGCCAATGGGCCACGCCCACCCGGCACCTGACGATGCATAAGTGGGTTTTGGGTTGCAGTTTGGGCACTCAGTCTCTAAAAGGTTCGCCATCACTGGTCTAGGCACTGCAATGTTACACTACTGTTCTGAGAGCTACATTGGTTACCATGTGTTTTCTGAGTGCAACTTAAGTTATTGGTCGTTAAATTTCCTTTTGGTTTGGAGCGTTGATGTTTAGGAGAGCTCCTTTCCCAATTAGAGCCAATTCTAATGATGGGGTGGATGCTAAAGCTCCCTTCCTACTGCATAGAGGGGTTTGATGAAGGGCATTCCTTAACTCTTCTTTCAGAGTAGTATACATTCTGATTGTAGCACATTTTGATTTTAAATTAATAGTGTAATCAAGAAAAATTCCAAAAGTATGTGAAGGCTAGATTAAAACAGGTAAAATGAATCTGCGAAGTATTTTGTTGCTTTTGTGGGAAGGGTGTGGAAAGTAAATAATCTAATAAAAGATAATGTCAAGAGAAGTACAGTATTGCATCTGGGCAAAGGTTCAGTGGACCACACCCTGTTAAAAAACAAGTTACTCAGATAGGAAAGCTGGTTGATTTACATGCCTTCAAGCTGTAGCAAATGGCAACATTGTCTTGTTTACTTATATTTCTAGAGTCCATTTCTGCAAATCCAATCACAGTCCAATTACGCTATGGAATATATTGAAATAAAATATGATCTTAAAAAAAATAACACATTACCTGACAGCTAGTTAATTAAACATTAGAAAATTCAAATGCAATTCATAATATATGGTAGATGACATATTAAGACCAGTGGTGGGATTCAAATATGTGAACAACCGGTTCTCTGTGGATGCCACTTCCGGAAGTCCATTCTGGGCCTGGGCAACAAAAAATTAGCTACCGGTTCTATGAACCGGCTGAATCCCACCACTGATTAAGACATATAATGTCTGCAAATAGAAATAAAGTAGCACTATAGCAGACAAAATAAAAATTGATTATTAAGTATAAATAAAATCTACCAGTACTAAACACAGAGAGCTCTGAATAAGAAGTTTACTGTCTACTCTGTTTACATACCATTGATCTCAGAAAAGTGCTGGTTAAGGTGTGGTAGGTGCTGAATACAGGTGAAACAAATGTATTCTGTATAAATATTTTTATTACACTACTGCTAATATGCCCACATTTATTTGGAGACCACCATTCTGTATTCACTGGATATCATCTAATGCAGGAATGGATGGGCTATAAATATTCAAGATTGTTTGCTTTCATTAGATAAAGCAAATCTTCTCAGCAGTATTTCTATATTGATGATAGAATTTTAAATAAAAATGAGATCATCTCAAAGAATCAGGGCTTACTGATTGAGCTGAAATTGCTATATTAAAGGTGGCAGAATATTTTCTGAGGAGACCATTGTGATATCAGTTAATATAGTATTTCATATAGATTATATTTGTAAAGATCAGATGCAGCAGCATTCTGTATGCATCCATTTGCAGTGTTGACCCTTGTGTTGACAACCAGAATTGTATTTATCCTGTTTGGAAGGCAACTTAACCGGTTTCAGAGAAAGGTCTTTGAATGCTTTGTTTCTTGTCATCAAATATTTGCAGCCAGTAAGGGTACTGTAATCTAAAATTGTGGTTTACAGTTACCTTAACTGCCAAGATCAGAAAAGCTGAAGGCCTTTACCACCATTAATATCTATCCTTTCTGTGGTTGGACTGTGGAAAGTGAAAAATAGGGAACAGTTGCCTGGAGAAATATGAGCATTTGTTTCTTCAGGCCAGGCCTACTGAAAGTCTGTCAGTCAAGTTTGTATATGTTGTATACAAGCTTTGCACATTACCCCAGGACAACCAGGTGTCATTTATTTGTAATGACTGCGATTCTTGATTTCTTCTGTGAGAGGCCTTTTATGGAATTTAAATTTGTATAACTATATTAGAGATAATTATATGAGAGTTATTTCTTTAGAACCTCAGGAAGGTCTTTGAGCAAGATGCTGTTAATGCTGACCAAATTCTAATCAAGAATTTGTTGATTTCCAGCAGCTGATTGGAATGATAAGTACTGAGAGGTTTTTCTAACTTTTTTTCCCCAACTAGGCTTTTGCTCAGTTTGATCCTGAGGGCGATGGCACAGTGGATGTGGAAAATATGCTGGAAGTTCTCAAGAGCTCCAGTGGTGCAAATTTGCAAGGAGAGCTTAGTCATGTAATCCGGCAGATGCAAAGTTGTTCACTTATTCCAGGTAAGAAAAAAGGAAGGAACATGTTCCTGGCATCTTCACTTAAACGATCTTTGATTTATGCACTGGAGAAACCCTTTCACTGAGACCTTGGAGAGTCCTGGTTTAGATGGATACAGTTTTTAAGAAACATGATGTTTCAAGTTGTGTATGTGCATATATACTTTGCCTACTGCCTGAAATAAAATATTAAGTTCATGGAGCTCTTCCAAATTTCTAAATAGAGAGAATAGTGGAACAAAATTATATTTTCAATGTCCTTGTTTTATCTTCAGTTATTTTTTTTCTAAAGCTGTCTAACTGAACCTTACAACTTAGAGCTGGAAACTTTTATAAAAATGCCTATAATTAAGCTTATATGAAAATGTGTCCATCTGTCATTCTAAGATACATTAAACAAACAAAGCATTAGTTGTCAAATTTAAAGTATTAATACAGTGGAACCATTGATTACTTTTTATGTGGATACATAATGAAATCACGGATAGCTTTTAAATCATGACATGAGTTTATGCTAAACAATAATATCTAGATTCCAGGCAGCCAGAATTAACCCATGCATTTATAGCATTTATGCTTAAAATAATATTTTCATGAGTTTTACCAGAAATAGCTTTTCTCTCTTTTCCCAGCTCTATTTGATTGATTGACTATGTACCATAAAACTGTTGTCAACTCAGACACTACATAGATAGATTTTGATAATCTGTCCCTAATCTGGTTTCTCAGGTCTTCCAATGATGCAGTCAAAGACACTATAACTGAGTCCATCTGTTTGACTGTTAGTTACCCTCTTTTCTTCTATCTTTCCCCACATTACAGTTTTCACCAGAGAGTTAGGTCTTTGTATAATCTGTCCGAAGTAGGGTAATTTGAGTCTAGCCATTTGTGCTTTGAATGAAAATCTGGTTGATTTGTATTCTCAGGATATTCTCCAACACTCAGTTTGAAAGCACCTATAATTTTCATTTGTGACAAGGTTTTATTAAACTTCCAGAATGTATAGAATGGTAGAATAAAATGAGTTTTCCCACCAACTTTTATATGTTTTCCCCTAAGGATCTTTTCTTTCTCTTACAGGTTTTATAGATATATTTTCAGACTCAAATGAGCGCCTTAGTCTTCATGCTACTACGATTCTTAGATTCCTGCATCGGCATCGTATCACCAGCACTGTTATCCCATATCCAGTCTTGGAATACTTTAACAATATTTGCACTATGCGCTCTTCTGTACTAAAGGATTCTTTAGATCGACTTCTCCTAAAAGAAAAGGGTATTAAAAATTCATTTTTAATAGATTTACTTTGGACGCTTATTTAAAATATTTATATCCTGTTTTTCCTGTTGCTAGGCCTTCAAGATAGTTTTCAAAATTTGGTACCAATGAAGTCTATATTGAATTGACCATCAAAAAACCACCATCTATTTCTATTTCAATTGCAAATGATTCTTCTACATTTGAAATGCACCACTTAAAAAATCCACCCCCCCATCCCCCTTCATCTCATGTTGGCATCCTAAATAGGGCTTCCGATGCTGATATTACAAAAAAGGCAGGCTTATATGAGAGAAGGAATTTGTTAGAAAGTCCCCTGTAATCAAAGATGTATCAGGCTGACAGTTGGGATTTATAATAATCTGACTTTTTTATTTGGATTAGATAATTATTGGTGTGTTGGCCTATGTGTTTTTCTTCAATTCCCCTAATACTTAACAAAGACAATGATTTAAAGCAGGATTTCCTCATAGTGATCAGTATCAACCTCCAAGGATCAATGGGAATTGACCAAAAGTGGTTGATGATACCATTATTATTATTTGTAATATTATTAGTTAAAGTAGTATTTATTAAATTGTTTTCATATAATAAATATTTGGGGGGGAGCAGTCAAGAAACAATCTCAAAATTCATGGTTGATGAGCTGAAGAATTTGGGGGGATCCCTGATTTACAGCCATGCTTATAGAATTACTTTTCCCTGCTGCTCTTTTCCTGGAAGGATTGTGCAGCTCAAGAAGCAAGCTGCAGCATTGTGTAATTGTTAATTTAGGCAAGTGGATTTGTATGCTTTTAAGTGGAACAGAGCCAAACCCACTTAGTGTGCTAGGTGTTTCTTTCTTTCTCATTCCTCTTCTAAGTAAAAAGCCATTTCGCAGAATTTTCCTTAAGTGTTCTGCAGCATTTTGGAGGTGGCCATCTCTCTTCTCTACTTAAAATGACCTAGAACAAAGCTAGGGCTGAAGCATGAAGGAAGGTACAAAGCGGCAACTCTTCCACGACTGTAGCTGGTGATGTCCTTTGCTCCTTCCCTTCTTGAAAAACTTTAGGGAAAAAAATAAATTGGTGTTTCATTGCAGCAGAGACCCATTCCTGAGAAACCATTGAGGAATGTTTCTCACACTCTGAAAAACTGAAGTAAAATGATTCCATACATTTCTCTGCCCATAAATAGTGTGGTAAATTTGATTTGCGCAAATCAACAGTTTCGTTTGGATTTTTTGTTTCGTTTAAACAAGTGCACATTAGTCAGCAAAACTGGGGAAGAAGCTGCTTCCCTCTTTTTTTATCAAATTGAATAGAGACAGCTACAGATGTCAAAAACCACAAACAAGAAAAATATTTAAAATTAATGAAGTAGTGGGCTCGGTAATCACCATGCAATTCTTTTCTTCAAATTTCAGTTCTATTCACTATGGGATGTTGTGCATTTTATGATTTGTGAGAACGCAGTTTTTAGAAGTTTTTAGCGAAACACTTTAGAATATGGCTTGAAACAATTCTGAGTTTGTAGTGCCACATTTTGAGGGTAGCCACCATGAGGGGAGAGAGCAGACATTCACAGAGAACGGTAGACAGATCTGTCTGTCTGTCTGTCTAATAGTCCATCTCAAATACATATCTCTGAGAAGTTAGCAAATAAAAGCAAAACAGTATACAAATTGATAATGACATCTGTTGATAATGAGTGCTTCTGATTCTCCTGTTTGTCCCTATATCTGATCATTTTACAGAAAGTCCTAGTGATTTAAATGGAAATCAGGAATTGGACAAACTCAAATCAGTTTCTAAGTGCTATACCCATATAGAAACCTCCTCTAATTCAGCCGATATAGACAAAATGACAAACGGAGAAACTTCCTCCTTCTGGCAATCAGATGGGAGTGCTCGATCACACTGGATACGGTGAGACCTTCTTGCTAAATATTAATTAACTACCTAAGATGGCTAGAATAAAATCTGACTTTAATGGAAATTGATCTATAATTTTGTTAATAAAAGACTCCCAGGTATAATTTAACTAGCCAAGTATGTATAATACTCATAGATTGGGCCTGGCCTGAGCCTAATGCTGGCATATTCTTAAAACATATGAACTCTTGACCAGATAGAAATCTGACTTGTAAGGGCATTCACTTTATCTGGCCAAAAAAAACCAAAAAGCATTTCTCTCATACCGATTAATGGATCTGAAATAGCATACTATGATTATCTTTCAGCTCTATTAATTGATTGCTTGATATGTTAAATATTACAATATGTTAAATGATAAAAGGTTTAAACGATAAAGGTTACATTATATGTTAAATTTGCATAAGAGAAACCTTTTCCTAATGGGAAAAATCTTTTCTCTTTTCAGTCTTCAGAATCATGCCCTCTTGTTTCAGAGAAAATAGCATTTTTAGCTGGATTTTATGTGTAGTGTATATTATATGCACACATATAATATACATGGTATTTATTACAAATAATTTAATAGCAGATTAAAAATGATAATATTTTAAAATAAAAGCAGGAAAAATGCCTGGATAAAAGCAGTGCATTAAAAGTCCAAAGTTAATGGCTGGATAACACTAACACACATTTGGAATCTTTAAAAGATTCCTTAAACATGTAACTTTTATCAATCTACAATGGAGTTCTGTACATCTCTAATAACCTGTTTTAAGTTTAAGTAAATGGAATTTTATTTCTTCAATTTATATGGCAGCCCATCTCAAATATATGACTTTGGGCAACTGACAAGAAATTAAAACAGGTAAAAACATCATAATATAAAAAACAAAAACACAGTAATCAAGATAAAACTACCCAGGACAATCAGTCTATATCTATATATCTATATCTGTAGCAGTATAAATAGGAATGCAAGCCTAAATGTTGCAGTCTTTTGTTTTCTCAAGATTCTGTGAAACGGAAACATTATTTTACGTTTCTCATGAAACATAAGCCTATCAATTGATATAGTCATGCTTGCTGTATTACGCTATTTATTGTCAAGTAGACTACAGTTGAACCTATCTTTGTGTTGGTTACTGAGAAACGTGAGCATTGAAGGTATTCCTTTTTGTTTTTTCATGTTTTTATGAATAATGTTTGTATTAAAAGTTTCCATAACAACAACAATAATAATAAAGTTGAAGGGACCTTGGAGGTCATCAAGTCCAACCCCCTGCTCAGGCAGGTAACCCTACACCATTTCGGACAAATGGCTGTCCAGTCTCTTCTTAAAAACTTCCAGTGTTGGAGCATTCACCGCTTCTGGAGGCAGGTTGTTCCACTGGTTAATTGTTCTAACTGTCAGGAAGTTTCTCCTTAGTTCTAGGTTGCTTCTCTCTTTGGTTAGCTTCCATCCGTTGCTTCTTGTCCTGCCTTCAGGGGCTTTGGAGAATAGCTTGACTCCCTCTTTTTTATGGCAGCCCCTGAGATATTGGAACACTGCTATCATGTCCCCCCTCGTCCTTCTCTTCATCAAACTAGACATACCCAATATCATCACATCTTAATTGTCCTATGTTTGTGTTTTTATATTTCACTGCATATATTCTTATTTTGTGAGCCACCGAAGCTCCTGTGCTTGCAGTGGGATGCAAAGTTGATAAATAAACTCTTTCTTTCTGCCTTGCAGTTTAAAGATGAAACCAGATGTCATTCTGAGGCACCTCTCCATTGCTGTTGCAGCAAATGACCAGAGTTACATGCCCCAGCAAATTACAGTAGCAGTTGGAAGGACTCCCAACAATCTCCAGGAGGTCCGAGATGTTCACATTCCCAGCAATGTTACTGGATACGTGACATTGTTGGAAAACGCTAACATTAGTCAGATGTGTGAGTCAATAACAATACAGTTGGCTTTTTTTTTTGCTTTGTTTTTTTAAAAAATTAAGTAAGTTACTGAATGACTTGGAAGCTAAAGGGAGAACTTTGCAAACAAGGTTTTAAAATGTTGCCTTTTCCATCAAACTATACGAATACAATTGCAAACACATTATTTGTGTTGCGGCTGACTCTTCCCATCCCTGAATAGGAATAAGTAGGGAACTCCGTAAAGAAGGTGCAAGCAGCCCATTTGCTGCTATTTACTAAAGCTGAATGAGAAAGATCACTCTTTTCTTCACTCCGGCTTTCTCTATGAGAAAGAACATGTTTCTTTCTCTTTTGTTAAGAGGTTACAGGAGATAGAAGCAGCAAGGCTGCTGCGGCTCTCTGCAAATGTGGAACCTGAGTTGTGGAAGCTTTTCCATGGAGAAAAGAGGTGGTTCTATCCCTATAAGGTTAGCCTTTTCAGAAGCATCTGCTGTGCCAATCTGCCATTCCTTTTTTTTTGTAGAAGGTAGGGAGCAGTGGGTGGGTTTTCTCTCTTCCCATTGGAGTTTTGCAGGCAACAGCAGTGAGGTCCAACACATACTTTGGTAAAGGTATTGATAGAGCAAAACCATCTTTCTTCCTGTTTGTTGAGAAGGAAGTTAGTGGTGGTGAGTCTTTCTGCAAATTGGGCTTTTAAAGAAATTGCAACCACCATCGCCTGTTGGCTTTTTAGAACGAAAAAGAGACTGTCCTCAAAATCTCCCCCCCCCTTTTTTTTCATGTTGGTTTTTTTTCAGGAACTAGCTGTGAGGTTTCAGTATTGCTTTCTGAAAAAAAAGTCTGTAAAATAGAAAATTTCTTTTCTGAAGAGCCTGAGAGAAAAGGGGAAGGAGCTTCTCACAAGTAGGAGTTATCTCACAAGATAGACGCAAAAGGGGTTCGTCTCTTAATTGAGAAGTGACAATATGTTCACCACCTCTTCCATCAGATGATTTAATTACAAATGTGTGTCCTCCTAGCAGAACCTTCTGCTTTTTAAATTCTATTTCTTTCATCCGTTTATAGCACCTATAAGCTTACAAAAATACTCGCACAAGTGAAATTATTTCTCAGAATTCTGTCCTGAGATTGTGGTTTGGTCCATTGTAAGTGTCATTATCTATGCAAACAGCAGCCTTGAATCTTTGGCTGCTTATTTGTGTAGAAATGGAGTAGGATCACCTAAAAATAAGATAGTGACTTTTACATAACCAGGCACTTTAATAGTAATAAATGACCTCAGTGGAGGCAGGGCATAGATTGTTGGAACACTAACATGAGAGCTACTCTGGGTTTTATACCCAAATAAAGTTATATTCAGGACTCCATGTGCATACATATTGTGCTCATGTCTATGAAATAAGAAAAAACTCAAAAATTATTTGGAACTTTCCAGTATGTACAGAATGTTGATGTACCAGTTTGTTGTAAGGAGGAAAATTTCCCGCACTTAAATAAGTTTGGGTTTCCTCTCGTCTTCATAGCCTAAGAAGAGAGTGACAGCACTTTCTCCTGTTCTTTTCAGAAATCTTCCCTCCTTTGAACTCTGAACTTTTAGGTTTTCAAGGGCAACCGGCTCTATACAGGGTCACTTTTTAGATCTAGAGATGCATTGGGGCACTTGATTGCAGATCTCAATTATTTGTCTCAATTCTTGATTGTGTGAATATGCCTGCGACATTTTAGGAATCTCTAGAATTTCTCTTTGGGCAACAGTCATGTATCATAATTATAACTAACCTTTAAATATATATGCTGGCAGTGACAATCAAAACAAAATCCTTTTTTAAAAAATGAAGAAATTGTTGCCTAGGCCCGGTAAATCAGCAAAGGGGCCCCATTGGAGTAGATATGATAGGGCTGAAAAAATTACATTATGTGGGTTATTTCTTTGGTTTGTCTAAGGAATGTTTTCACTTTAAAACAGTTGTGGTAGTGGAGTTCTGATTCAGAATAATAAAACAGTGATACTGTGGGAATAATGTTCCCTTCTACCATTTTTTAAAAACTATACTATTATCTCCCCACCCCATTACATTATTGCTGAGTGAATACTTTCCTCTGTGATTAATAGTTTGAGGAAAGGTAATTGGATCAGAAAAACAGTGCAGGTTGACTCGTATCTTGATCCCAATGGAATTCTATTTCCCTTTGTAATTTCTGGTTTTATTTTCCTCCAAGTAACTAGTTTAGCAGATAGTCTATATCCATCTGCTGTTTTGCTGTTGGTATAGTATACGGTCTTAATTCCTTGTAAATTTGACTGATTACTTAGATGTAGGCATTCTTAATTTTTGCAATTGAGTTCTGAACTCCAACTTTATAATCATTGAGAAAGAAATGATCCTCTAATAAGTCAGAGGTGGTAAATTAGTTGTTCTGGTTTTTCCCCTCTCTTTTTTTAGTAGAATTCCAAGAATTGAACTTGCAAACATGAGAAAAATCAGCCTCAAGTGGCCAGAACTTAGTTCCTACTAAGTTATGGTATCATAGGAGTTGATCTCATGGTGCTGGGGCATCCATTTGTTGAAATTGTTGGATGTTGTGCTTTTTATTTCAAAAGACTCATTCGGAAGGATATGCCACATGATTGAATTTATATTAATCCAGTTAGGTTATAGAATGCCATTTTGCAATTCTCCAAAGCCCTAAAACCAGAACTGAATTGTCACAGCGAGTATTGCTGGCCATTTAAAACTGTATTTGACCGACATGGGAACCTAAGTAGGTTTCCTTTGCTTTTTTGCTCTTAGATCATCCATATCTTTTCCCATATAAATTCACAGGGGGATATTGAGTGTATGTGTTCAGCACATGTACAGATACAGATGTGGCCTGCTGGAGGTGATGTTGCAGCATTTGCTTGCATTTAACTTGCTTGCTTTCCCACTGTTAAAAGATTTATAGTCTAGTCATTTCAAGGACATGATTCTGAAAGAGTCTAGTACAGTTTTCAATTGATATCTTTTTGAGCTGGCAAGAGGTTACTTATTTATCTGATACTTCCTATGAAGTATCTATTCATTACTCTTGGCATGAGAAATGATTAGAAATAAATATTTAGAATGACTTCTGAGAAAAAAAAATACTATTACTACAACCACAATAACAAAGGTGTGTAGTTTTCCCATTGTAACCTGATTATGAAAATGGCTAGACATTTACTTTCTCTAAATTACAAATTCTTTCCACTGCTTCAAAAACACTCTCTCACCGTTCATCATTCCCCATACAAACTGTCTTACATAGGATCTTCAGAAAGTGGTCTCAAAAGATACCATGGAACAAATGCTTCTGGATCTTAGAAGCCACGAGCCTACCCTTTATTAGATTTGCTGACTAGGAAGACATATTAGTATTCCCTGAAATAATTGAGATTTATCTATATTTCCCATAATGTATACCTAGATGCAATTGTGTTTAAAGATTAATTCAACCGTCCAGCTATGTGCCTTCAGAACTATTCTTAAATGGTGTATCAAGAACTGACTGACTTCTGAAATTTTCAGTTTGGCCCTTGACTGGAAGAAATTACCCTTGTTTGATATTCTTGACAGATGTACAGATTAACATCAAGCGTTGCCTTAGTGATGGATGTGACACAAGAATTCACGGTCTCAGGGCTATTGGGTACCAAAGAGTGAAAAAAGACTGTGTCTCTGTATGTGATGCTTCAGCAATCTGGTACTGGTCACTTTTGACCTCTCTGGTCACAGCATCCATGGAAACCAACCCTGCGATTGTTCATGCTATTCTGCAAAATACCCAGTAAGTTCTCTCCTCTTTCAGCGCATTAACTCTTCTTAAACCACTTCTCTGTTTTGTACTGTGAACATACTTCCTTGTATATTCTTTTATAGCATTAAAGAACAGTATTCATCCATATTTACATTTAACCTAGGGATTTTACTATAGGTCAGCCTTCCCCAACTTTGGCACATTCCAGGCTTTAACTCTCAGCAGTAATTATGCTGGCTGAGGAAAATCTGGGAATTGGTTTGCCCATCTAGAGGGCTTTCAGGTGAAAAAGGTTGCTCTGCAGCTTATGTTTGGAACTTTGAATGACAGTGTGTAAATACCTTTAATCCAGGAATGCAAAAAATTGATTTTAAATCCTAAACTTTGTTGATTTGAAACAAGTTCCTTTATTCCTGCTGCCCACAGTCGTACAACCTATAAATTTTATCAGTACATGCTGCACTTTTATTAATATAGTATAACTCTTCAAAATGAAGCAGGCAGTATCTAACTGCTCTTGTACAAAAAAAAGGATAGGAAAATCAGATGCATTATCCTTTGTTGGTTTGTCTGTCTTAGAAGCAATGCAATTATTAAATCTCCATTTAGATTGATGATTTTTTTAAGTAAGTGATTTTGAAATACTTTGATGATTTTATGCATCACAATAAAAAGTTAAAACTTTTTTACAGTTTAAAAACTAAAGTTATAACGTTGTATAAAGCTATGTAATTAACTTAGTCTCTAACTAATTTCTTCACTCCCTGCATGGAGTGAAGGAAAACCTGCAGGAAACCTAAAAATATTAACTGCTAGCCAAGTGGCCAAAAAATTCAAGGTTAATATACTGTACATGCTACTTTATAGATAATCATGTCGATGATCAGCCAGTTTTTAAGTGCATCTTCAGGGAAATGCTAAGAAGTGTATCACAGGACTGGATGATATCGATTAAACCAATTTGATTGTAAGCCAGGATGTTTTTCTCATACAAATTAATTTCCTTGAATTGTCTGTAGAATAAGCTCTCATAATCAAGGGCAGGTATCAGAGTATTAATTAACAAATTGCTTTATTCAGGAACCGGAGCGGCTAAATTACAAGCAAAGGTTGCTGAAACACAAAGTAAAGGCAAATGTAATTAAGTCCCTTGTTCTTTTGTTGCCAGATTCTTGGGCAAATATTACCTATTATGACTGTCTTCTTGTGATGGGCTTGAGGCAATTTCTGATGGACTGCCTTTTCTTTCTCTTGTCCTCTAGGAAGGCATTGCAACATATGCCGCCTCTCTCTCTGTCTCCAGGCTCCACAGACATTTCAAGTTTCTTATCTTCCAATGTCTTGGAAGAAGTGGACAATTTTCTCCTGGGAATTACCAGGTATGGTAAGGATTAAGCTAGAATATAAAGAGGAGGAGGAGGAGGGCATATTAGAATAAATTGCAAGTTTTTAAAATTTAATCTTTCTTTTTCCGTTCCAGTTACTGTGCCTCTCCAGAAGTAGAACTTACGCTGCTAGCGTTTTCTCTGGCCAGAGGGAGCCTGACGAAAGTGTTGAATTCACTTTGCACTATTGCTGGCCACTTGGAAACTGCTTATAAGGCTACTTCTCTAATTACTTCCATGGCTACAGTCAGGCAAAACCTGCTCTACAAATATGGTAACCATTGCTGGAAACTTTGTGCTTGGGGATGTTCAGTCCTCTCTGGGTCAGACCTTGGTACCAGGAGTTTATTTTGTTTCTCTGCTAGCCTTCCACAATCCACAAACTACAGCACAGGGAGGCAACCTACAGGCCACCTGATGTTTTCCAGCATCCCACACGTCTCTGAAATCAAACTGATGAGATGGCAAGATGGCCCATTTTATACTGTATGGGCAATATTTGGGAGCAAATTAAAGGTGGGAGTGAATGTGGGAGGCCTCTGAAAGCCAGGTCATTTCCATTCCCATCTTTAATACTCCCATTTCCTACAACCATGAAGACCATTTTTGTGCTAAGTATCATGAGCATTATTTTGTGTGGGTCCCCCCCCCCTCTCGTGTTGGGAGGTTTAAGGAGAGAATGAAAAGAGGTTTGCCTCTCAGAAGCTATAACCACTTTCCCACTCTTTTCTCAAGCCCCCAAACGATTCTGATCCTAGCTGAACATCTTAAGCTCTGCACTAGGCTGACTTTTATGGAGTCAAGTGATCAGGATGCTTCTGAGCAGTGACTCGGCCAAATCATTTTTTTATAGTAGTAGAATTTAATCAAATCTTTTGCATGCAGATCTGCATCTGATTCTCCTCCCCATTTTCCCCTGAGGTGGACTACTTCCCACTGAATCAATTGTGGAAAAAAACCCCCAGTTATTTACCTCCCTTTGTTTTACTCAGTTTAACACCTTACTAGATGAAAATACAGGTACTCCTCGACTTTCAACGGTTCGTTTAGAGACCGGTCACAGTTAAATTGTACTGAAAAAAATGACTTACGATTGTTTTCACATTTACAACCGTAAATGTGCAGCATCCTTATGGTCATGTGATCAAAATTCGGCCGTTTGGCAACTGACAGGTACTTACGATGGTTGCAGTGTCCCAGGGTCATATGATCACCTTTGGCAACCTTCTGACAAGCAAAGTCAATGGGGAAACCAGATTCACAACAGCCATATTAATTTAATAAGTTCATTAATTCACTTAACTGTGGCAAGAAAGGTCACAAAATGGGGCAAAATTTACTTAACATCTGTCTTGCTTAGCAATGGAAATTTTGGGCTCAGTTGCGGGCATACGTCTAGGACTGTACCTGTATAAGTGTTTCTTGAATAGTCAGTATAAGGCAGCACTTGTGTTGTTGGACATATATTGGGAAGAATAAATTTAAGTTTTTCTTTCAACCACATACTTCCGCTGGTAAATGTTGGACCTGGAGTCATCCTTGTGAACTTAAGCTGAAAGAGTACAGGTTGTTCTGAGTCATTCTTATCCCGCTCTGTTCAGTTAGACTCAATTGGGTACCCTGTGTCTCTTCATAAAACTGTTTTTTTCCCCCTGCTTTTCCAGGAACAGCCCTGCAGTTAACTCTGCAAGCTTGTGATGTCAAAGGGAAGGAAGACAAATCAGGACCTGAAAATATGCTTGTGGAACCATGGACAGGCGATGGTAAGGGCTTCCTTTGATTCTCATTTTCAACTCAGTAAAAACATTTCCATCTTGCTTTTCTGCCTCAGACAGAGATATCAAAGAGCCGTACAACAAAACAGTAATTTAGAATGTTAAAAACACAATAAACAGAAAAGAGCAACAGCAATATAAATGTGTGACGTGTATGACTTCACAAGACAACCATCATCGTGGTAGAAAGTGTTTTTTTTTTCACTTATCATAAATTATTTAATATTCTGGTGGTAAGAGCCAGCAATTTGAATTGAGGCTGGAAACAAGAGCAATGTGCCAAATAACAGGCATTTTTTAAACATTGTCTCATACTTGTTATGAACAACTGAAAGTTTTTAGATGCTCTTCAGAGCCGTATTCAGCATATTGCAGTAGAACTGGGCATGTGTAACAGTGACTTGAAATACAAGTAGTCCTTGGTTAACAACAGCAATTGGGACTGGAATTTCCATCACTAAATGATGCAGTCATAAAGCACAACTGCATATGACCATGCTGCTCAATGACAGCAATTACACAACTTCTGGTTGCTGCTGTTAAGCAAATCCTGCAACATCACATAGTTGCCATTTGCAACCTCCTACTAGTTTCCCCATTAATTTTGCTTGTTGGAAGCAAGCAGTGAAGGTCACAAATGGTGTTCACATGACCACAAGATACTTATGATGTTGTAAATGTGAGCCAGTCACTGACTACCCAGATTGTGATCACATAACCATGAGGACGCTGCTACATCCACCCAGAACTTTGAGGACCGATCATAAGTACCACTTGTTCAATGCTGTTGTAAGTTTGAATAGTCACTGAATGAGTGGTCATTAAGTGAGAATCATCTTTGCATTTTATACACTAGCGAGCCATCAGGAGTAAAGCAAGTTCCAAGAACACACTCAAATTACAAACTTAATTCTTAGACACAGTTAAGTTTTAATTAATGTGCACACCAGTTGCACAGTCTCAAGCCAAACATGTAACAAGGTGGAAAAGTTTGTTCTGAACATATCCAGATAAGTTGTTGCATATTTTTTATCCAAAGGCTTCCTGACAGAGACCGGAAAAAGACAGGCCAGCATCATTCTCTCAACTGGGACAGAATCAGCCTTTCAGGTCACACAAATCAGAATAAAGGTCTGAATGCTCTTCTTAAATATTCTCCGTGAATCTCTTTGTTTTGCTTTTAATTGCATGGTCTTTATAAGTAAGAAAATTTTGCTCATTTAGCTTCTTGTAAGCTTTAAGCTTTAGCCTGATATTAAAAATTGGGGGGGGGGGGGAGTTTGCAGGACATATATTTTAAACAGTAAAATATTAGTAATAGGAATAGGGTTTTTTTTTCAGAGTAGGGAACCCATAATAATACTTTGTTTAAAAATTGAAATGGAAATGGGTTGGTCACATAGCAAGAAAAACTCTTGGTAGGCGGACCAAGGCAGTCAGAATAGATTCCACTTGATAAAAAGCGTCCACGAAAGAGACCTAAAACAAGATGAATCTGACGACATCAGCAAGTATTGTGGGCCCAGTTGGCAAAAGAAAGCTCAGGACTGTATAGATTGGAAACATGCAGAAGAGGCCTTAGTCCTGCAGTGGGTAGACAGATAAAGGCTAAAATGAAGAAGAAAGAAAGGAGGAGGAGGAGGAGGAGAACATCTGTATCCTCTACTTTTATGAATGAGTTAGATAATGCATCAAATCAATTTGAAAGTTGGGAAGAGTATTATTTATGTAGAATAAGGTTATATGGAGTTTATATGACCTAGTCTCAGAGGAGTCATTTAGTTTTTCTCCTCGTGGTTGGTGCAGTGCTAAACATCCTTTTTTCCCCTCATAGGTGCGGAGAGGAGCAATTGGAGCCCGATGTGGATTGGTGTTTGCTTACAATTCCTCTTCAGATAAATTTCATGCAGACGAACATTTCAAAAGATTTGAGAGCTATGACAAATGGACACTAGAGGAATTCCAATGCTTCTTAAAAACAAGGTAGGTATAAAACAAATGTGCCTCATTAATACATAATGTTAAGCTGCCTTTTACTAAGTTAGCCTATAAGCTTCTTTCATTGGCAGTAAAACTCCCAAAGAGCTCAGTAGACAAAACCCTTGCCTATCACAACTTACCTGCTCTTTTTAACTGAAAAGACCAACAACTGACTCTGGGGCTTTCTAGACAGGCTCTTTGACTTGGGACATTTCACTGAAAACTAAGCATGGCAATCTATTGGGACAGAAGACACGATCCCAACAGTCAATTCCAGCTTAAAGTGTCACATTTGACCAACTAATCCACAAGACATTCTACCCCGTGCTTCTTATCATGCTGCACAAATCATGCTAAAACAAATGATAAGGATGAATATCTTTGCCTTTAAAAATACAGGTAGTCCTTGATTTACAACCACAATTGGAACCAGGATTTCCATTGCTAAACAAGGCAGTTGTTAAGTGAGTCATGCCTGATTTTTTATGACTTTTGTGCCATAATTGCTAAGTGAATCACTGCAGTTGTTAAGTGACTCACAAGGCTGTTAGGCGAATCTGGCTTCCCCCATTGTCATCACTCGTTGGAAGCTGGCTGGGAAGGCTGCAAATGGTGATTACATAACGTATCTAGTATATAGTACAAATATTATTATTTTTAATACTGCCTGTTTTCCAGAAGTAGCATTGTATGTGATGAACTTGGAGAGGAAGATCCTGTTGGATCGTTTGAAATGGAAGAAGAATGGGATGAAGTAGAAGTGAAAATGCAGCAGTGTAGAATATCTAAGGTAAAACTGACAGACTGTCTCTTTGTCTATGGATATACATGGCGTCTTTCCTCTGAAAGCTCAAAATAACTTGTGTGGGGATATTCCTTCATTATCTCCACAATAGGAACTGACCTAAGAGAGTAACTGGCCTAAAGTCATCCAGTGCTTTCTTATAATTAAGGAAAGTACACTGTATCATACTGCCTCTCATTGTATCACATATCCAGACTTAAAAGAATAAGTTATTACCTTATAGTTAAATGGTGGTTCAGTGAGATGCATATATCATCTTAGTTGGACTGATTAGCCAAACCAAAAGTAATAATTCCTCAAGCACCATTTCCTGGAGGTCAAGCAAACTAATCTAATAAATACATGAATTATATATCAGGCTTAATGGAGGTAGGTACATTAATTTGCTGTTAGATATCTCAGTCACATCAAGCTAAAGGCAGCATTACAAACAACATCAACATTCTGTTGTTACTTTTTGTTTTTTCCATTGTTATCTCAATTTGGTGACTTATTCTATGCAATTCAAAATTTTTATTAGGGACTGTTGTATTGTTGCTATTAATAGAGTAAATCTATGTATATTTGATCATAACAAAGTATAGCTTTAAAGCAGAGGTGTAGTCTGGGGCCACAAATGTCCTGTTAGCTTCTCTTATATATATCCTTGCCCCACACACACTGTGGTGATCCCATAGTTCAGCCTTTTTTGTTGTTTTTTCAGGGTTTTGGATAGCGATTTAATGAGCAAAATATACACCTTAATTATTGCAAAGTTTTAAGATATTTAAATCCCTAATGATTCCTGTCCCCAGTGCTTTTTTTCTAAAAAAAAAAAAAAAAAAAGGTGCCGGAACTCACCCACGTCATACAACCTGCCTTGCCTACCCTACAAGGTTCCATCCAAAAAAGGTGCCGGAACTCCGTTCTGGGCGTTCTATGAGAAAAAAAGCCCTGCCTGTCCCTAAAATGGTCCTGATCCTACCCTCTTTTGCACTAAGTGCCTTGATCTAATGGTAATTGCACACTCCTGGTCTAATGTAAGAAGACACACACTATTTTAGATGTGTGCTAAAGGCTGCAACAAGCATTGTATTAAAGGCATTAACTCCCAACAGGAAAGAAGCTATTCTGTAATGACTTGAATCAAACGTTTGAGTTTTAAGAATTCAGAACACGTATGTTGATGTTAAAAGAACTGAAAACAGAATAGCTGACCATATTTCATAATAGAAATGTGTTTGTAAATCTTAGTGTGAAATGGTTGAGTCTTTTTTTTTTTTTTTAAGAAAGTTGCTTGGACTCATGTTTGTTCTCTGTACTTTTCTAGTACTTGATGGTAAAGTTCTTATGCACCAGGCAAGAGAAAGCTGAACGGCTGGGAGTACAAGGATTAAGTGTCTTTGGTTATATTCGCTCAGCAGCTGAAGAACCTAGCAGAAACAAGATCTGTAGGGAATGTGACAGACTAAATGACGATACCGTTTGTGGAATGACTCTTCTTCTAAAAACTCTGTCTTTCATTCAACAACTTGCACAAGATTTGGTAGGTGGCATTCTTTTCATTGTAACTTCCCTTCTGTAGAGTGTTTTGTAAAGACACATTGACAACAAGTTTTAATAAGGTCTTAAAAATAAATGATCTTGTTAAGAACGACAATATAAAATGGTGTAAAATTTCAATAAAACCCATTCTGTATGGAATTCAGATATGCGAGGAATTATTAAAGTATTAACCTGGGTGAGATTGCACTCTTCAAAATACAGATTTGCAATTTGAGGCATTTTTATTTGGCCTGTTGCATTTATGTCTCTGAGTTTCTTCCATCATAGTTGGGTGTGGCAGTGGGGTCTGTGGCTAGACAGAGATGATCTAGAATGATAATGCAGCTCCTTAGAATAGAATAGAGCTGGAAGGGACCTTGGAGGTCTTCTAGTCCAGCCCCCTGCTCAAGCAGGAGAACCTATACCATCTCAGATAAGTGACTGTCTAGCCTCTTCTTAAAAATCTCCAGTGATGGAGTGCCCACAATTTCTGAAGGCAAGCTGTTCCATTGGTTAATTGTCCTCACTGTCAGGAAGTTTCTCCTTAATTTCAGGTTGCTTTTCTTTGTTCAGTTTCCACTCTAATAACATCTAGACTAGATTACCATAACACTTTGAATATACTTCAAAAGTACTCAATAACTAGAATGGTATAGCTTAGGTAATGACAGGTGCATTATTATATGACCCATTTCAGACTTTTAGATGTATTATGCAATTAGGTTTCAGGGATTGGATTCCATTTCAGCGAATAGCGGATCATCAAGTGCATGATTCAAATCCACAGTCTTATTCTGTCATAAATTTTCTATCTTCAGAATGTCACTGGATTTTTTGTTCTCAAAATCAGTTCACTCTCATTGCTGTTCAAAAGCTGCACCTTTTGTCCCAGCAAAATCTAGTTCATATCAAATTCTTTTCCATTTCATTATTTAGTAATTTCTTTTATAGGTTCAGAAGAAGGAAAGTGGTCAACGATATAAATCATATTTGGACTTCACAGGCCTGGATTTAAAACTTTTCTGGAATTTTTATAGTAAACTTCACCAAAAGTAGGTCCCTTTCGAGTATACTAAACAAAAGTCAGCACAATTAGTTATATTTAGGGTTATCATTGTGGTGGTTATTAATAGCGAAAACCTTCAGTTTTGGTCTGTTGTCAAATACATGAGACTGGCAAGTTACAGCTATAATAAATCATATGCAATTATCAACAGGCACAATGCTGCTGTTCAAAGGAAATCAGTATACTTATACAGTTGAGAAAAATAAAAATCTAAAGCAGGTATTAGATTTTCCAGAACTCTGTGTTACACAGGGCCCTTCAGAGGTATTTATTAACTACCACAACCATGTGTTATAAAGACTTTCTGCTGATTGGTATGTAGGAAATTACACAATGTAAGGTTCTATGCTTGGTTATGTTTAGGGAAGGCATTTTAAATGCTGAATTACTGTCTTAACCATAGTTTCACGACAATTTTTTTGTGGCTTCTCCTTGTAGCCCAAGAGAAGAATGCATTGATGCCCAGGCCGTGCTCTTACAACTTCTTCAGAGTTGCTTCTCAATGCTTACATCAGATCCCAAAGCTGCAAAGACTGAGAAAGCTGCTCAGAAAACAACAGTAGAAAGTACAGAAGCAGCAGAGGAACTTTATAAACATTTGTGTGAAGGTGATTCTTCTCATCTTTCGTTACAACCCATGAATTCCATGTAGTTGAGACTTCTTCCTTTAATATAATAATATGAGGCATTTATAGAGCAGGGTAGCTGGCAATTCTTTGAGGAGTTGTGGGGAAAGGGAATGCAATTGCTATGAAATTCCTAGGAACAAGGATCTCCTGCTGATCCTCGATTCCATGACAGATATCTAATCTCAGATCTCAAGATGTCTGGCCTTTGGCGTTGAGTATACTTTCTGCTAGGGAAGGAGGAAAACTAACTGTACCTGAAGTTGACCCTTTTATATTCTCCCTACTAACTTCTCATTGTGGCCAGTTCCTTCTTAACTCAGAGAATTAAAAAAAAATCAGGGACCTTGTGCATAAGAATATCTGTTAATCTCTATTTAAATCTCTATTTAATCTCCTGTTTACTGGAGCCCAAGCCTCATTCATCCAGGTTAAATCCTAAGCTACTTCATATTAGCTGATTTCTGTTGGGGTGGGAGTTGTCATAGCATCTTCCAACCTTTTGTAGGCTTCACAAATTGGTGCAAGCTGCTGAAATTGTTGCATACCTAGTGGACTGTAATTTATTCTCCCAAAACCAAGATATCCTTAATTGGTATCTTCTTGATGGGTCTTAAAGAAAAGAGGAAATACAGATAGTCCCTGACTTACAACAGTTCCTTTAGTGACTGTTCAAAGTTACAATGGCACTGAAAAAAAGTGACTTATGACTGTTTTTTACACTCATGACTGTTGTAGCATCCCCATGGTCACGTGATCAAAATTCAAACACTTGGCAACTGGCTCATATTTATGACGGTTGTAACGTCCCAGGATCATGCAATCCTCTTTTGCAACCTCCTGACAAGCAAAGTCAATGAGTAAATCCAGATTCAGTTATCAACTATGTTAACTAACTTAACAATGTCAGCGATTCACTTAACTGTGGCAAGAGAGGTTGCAAAGTGAAGTAAAATTCAGTAAACAATTGTCTCGTTTACAGAAATTTTGGGCTCGATTGTGGTCATAAGCTGAGGACTGCATGTATGAGATGAGATTGCAATAGAAGTTTAGGAACAGCAGGAAAAGGAATTGGAATTCAAAATGTACTTGATATTTTTATCTTTTTTAATGAACAGTTGTTAACAGCAACAGTGAGTCCACACCGCTGAAGGCTTTGAAGCAGGAAATGACTAACACATTACTCAATGGAGCAGCCATCTTTTTCCTCCATAGACATACCAGGCGGGAGCAGCTCTTTGCAATGCTGGTATGTTGTGAAGATCAGTGAAATGTAGTTTTTGTTGTATATGTTACTTAAAAGTACTTTTTAAGATTAGATTCTTCAGATACATGCATCTTCTGTCCAGTCTACCTCAATCTGCCTCCCAATAACATTTTTATTAGTTTTAATATTAACTATATTTTATCTTGTACATGTTCATTGTAAATAACACTATCTAGTTAAGTAGATTCCGTTACTGCCATTTTGTATCTACTCAACAATCCTTTGAGATATTCCATTCTGCTTATTTATTCTGTTGCCAAAAGTGTATATTTGTGAGAGTTATTTTTAAAAGAGCATTTTCTATTTTACAGAATAATATCACAGAGCAGAAACACAAGCCATCTGTGCAACTTACTTTCAAATCTCTTTGTGCTTATTTTAGGTAAGCAAGTTAATCTTTGCATTTTTTTTTTTGAATTATCTCATTGGCATTTTTTTAACATTTTCAAATCTGTCATTTTGTGATATGAATCTGCTGATCATCAGAATGAGATTTCTGCTTCAGGAAACAAAAAAGTAGAAATGGTTAATATAGAAACTGGATCTGAATTACTTAAAAAAATAAATTGTGACCATAAGGATTGAAAAATACATGGCCCTATTTTAGAACCTGCAGCGATTCATATGTTTGTTTATTTTTTGTTTTGTTAGCTTCTATTCCACCTTTATTATTTTTACAAATAACTCAAGGTGGTGAACATATTCAGTATACCTTCCTCCTCCTATTGTCCTTACAACAACAACCCTGTGAGGAAGGCTGGATTGAGAGAGAATGACTAACCCAAGGTCACCCAGCTGGCTTTCATGCTAAGGCAAGACTTGAACACATGCTCTCTTACTTTCTAGCCTAGTGTGATAACCATTAGACTAAATTGGCTAAATGATAAATCTTAGCTTCAATTTTTATTGCTCATACTGGCTGAGGTAGTTGGCGTCAAATTCTGCATTATCTGGAGCAGTTTTTCTCAATCGGGGTAATTTCCAGGGGTGTGTACTTCAACTCCCAGAATTCCACAGCCAGCGCAGCCATTGATAACAATTCTGGCCGTTGAAATACATATGCCTGGAAGTGGCCATGGTTGGCGAACGCTGATCTAAAGATTAACCAGTTGCCAATTCTAATTGGTAATTAACAATACATTATTATGGAAATGTTCTTTCTTTGTCAGTGATCAGGATCCAGGTGGACTTCTGCTATTACCAGATAAAGGAACATCTGCAGATGTTGATGTTACTCAAGTGCTAACAGTAATGAGGACCCTCCTGATGGTGATGTCAAAAGAGGTTGTAGTTTTTAAAAATGGGTTTTTTTTCCATATAGAAGTGATAATTTATATATACATTATTTCTGGAAGGTCTGTGAAAGCTACTTCTGACAATATGTTCCAATAGTTTCAGAACAGGTATACCAGGGTTTTTTCCCCCCAATAAATACTATTGAGGTGGCAATATTGATTGAATTTGCAGAAAATTATTTGCAAATTTAAATACCAGTAGAGCTGATTTTTTGTTAGTCATAACTAAAGCTGAACAGAAAATTCGTAAGTATTTAGTGATAAGCTCTGCTTGATGTAATATCACTATTTTGCACCATTTTTAAATTAAACAGTCTATTGTAAATTGTACAATAGAGTATAGAATGTAGACTATAATGTTTAATGTTTTTTTTCTTATATGGTGAAGTAGGGATGCCTAATTTTTTGGGTGTTGTGACACATTTGACATTTGAGATCTGCATTAAGCAGCAGAAAATTGATTTCATTTAAATTTATATTTAATTATAATTAAACATATTTGAAAGAACTGTGACCAAGTTGAGGTGGTGGATAGCCAGCAAACTGTTTTCGTTTTGATTTCTGATGGGACATCAAGTTAAACTTAATGATTCAATGCTGTTTCACAGATTTGTTTTTTTAAAAAAAAACAAACCCAAATAGCCATATCCAGACTTCTTATATGATGTTATCCTACCCACTTTATGGTCCTCAGTTGCTTCATCCCAGTCAGGTTGGGCTATTGATTGCCAAAAGATTGTCTACCCTGCTTAATTATTATTGATGTAACACTTAGACTTAAAAAGTGCAGTTTCTGTCATGTTGGTACATTTAAAAATAATAAATGTGAGAACATAAAAAAAAATAGTTAGTTCTAATTCAGGAGTGGGAGCTCACAGGTAACAGCTTCTTTGGTTACATATCTTTTCTGATCCCCAAGTAGAAAATGTGACCCCTCTCAGGTCAAGAAAAGGGTGTGTATTTTATTTTAGTTGCTCAATTTCTAGTTTTGATTTCTAATGACTTTGAACTTAACTGATTTTTCCCCAGTGTGAAATGTTGATGAAGGACATTGTATTGCAAGATACTGGCCCTGTTCTCTCATCCTTATTCTGGTCAGTACAGGGTAGCCTCCTGTCTTGGTGCTACCTGCAACTTAAAGGCAATGATGCAGCATCCAAACATCTTGCCAAAGAAATCCTTACAAAATGTGAGTACTGTATCTAATACTCATAAGTAGTCACCAACATTTTAGTTTAGCCTACCCTAAAGCGATGTATGTGTCAGTCTCTGAAGATGAAGGTAGATGTAATCCAACATAGTTAGTGGGCATCGAGTGACAGAATCCCGTTGCTAATATTTCCTTTAACTGTTGCCTTACGCTTTTTTTTTTGTCTAGATGTACAACAGTTTCTGTCAAGTATTAAGACAATTTTAGAGTCTCTCCTATCTCAATACAGCGTGAAAACCACTGTGGGAAAATTAAGCAACTCTGTTTTTGCCATGGTAGTCCGTCAGCTGGTGAGTGAGTTGAATGAGTTCCTACGGCAATTGCCTATTTTCAGTTTGGAGCTTCTTTTTGTAAGTGTTAACATCAGATGCTTTGTGTGTTCCCTAGGTGATCTTTCTGCAGGATTTCTGCATTTTAGACATCCCTCATGGGAGCCTCCTGCAGGATGTTAGCACATTGACAAAATTACTGAATGACCTGTCTGCAGAGTCTGAAAATTGTCCAAATAAGGTAATCTGAGAAAAAAATACAAATGCTTAACAATATTTCATTTTTTAATTAAATGCTGGGATTGTAATACTAACACTGTGAATAAGAAGTCATAGTGAAACATTTAAATAGATTGCAGGCTTCTGGGTACTTAAGAAACTCTTATCCTCAATTGAAACACATTCCTCTGGTATCTCAGCTTTTTGATTACCTGTTCCATTCCAAGATCTGTTGCAAAATACTGATAGGCTGTTAAAGATTTTAGGACCAGGAAAATATGTGGAGTACATTCCTGGGAGTTCAGAGAGATGCCTGAAATTCTGGGACCAAGTGTGGAGTAGTGGCTCACATGTTAAATAAGGAGTGACAGAGCCAGTTTCTAGTTCATTCTGAACCATAGAATCTCATTGGGCCAGTTAATTTTGGTGGTTATTTTTTTTTCAGTTCAACCTACCTCATGCTAATATTATACTGGGGAAAAATAGGAAGAGAGAGTATTTTGTAAACTTTACTAAGTTCTGAATGAAAAGATAAGTATCTAAAAAAATAAGTATCTATTGTAGCTGGAGTAGCACTGAGAAGTCTGTTTTTATTCAGCCATTAAATAAGTCTTAGCTCTGTACTGCTCTATTTTTACAACTATTATTTCAGTACTTGTAGCTGATATTTCTTTTTCCTGCTTAAAGTACGTGCCAAAATCTGTAAAGCATTACAGAGTCTTCAGTTGAATAGCAGGTTTCTAGCCTCTGGCATATGAAGATCCATTGTTAACCAGCTTAAGAAAATCTGATTTTGAAAGTCAGATACAACTTTTAAAATAGAAAAACAGATCCCTGAGTGAGCAGGCCATAGCTATCAGACAAGTCAGGATCTAAAATGAAGGTTTGGATTAATTTTCCATGTGCCCACTGGATAAGTGGTCACAATTGTTTTCTAGATCAAGCTTCAGAGAGTTAATTAATATCTGCTCCTCCTTTTTATTTTATTTGTATCAGATGGGCATAGAAAGCTGGCAGCAGGAGCAGCCAGTGGTACTACAAACGTGGACAGCAGAATCTCCTCATAATTACAATAACAACTGCCATGATGTGACTGTCTTCCTGTGCCCAGGAGCAACTTCCTTCGAGGTTGAGTTTGACGAAAGATGCGAAACGGAGCAGAGGCAAGTTGATCAATCCTGTATTAACACTTTTTGGTTAACATTTTCTTTTGGCCTTATTATTAGCTGCATTCTTGAAACTACAACAAAAGAAATGGTTTTTAGATTGTTTATGTGAGACCAGTTCTAGGACTCTTGCTTCCTCAAGAGCCAGAAATTTAAAACCTAGAACCAAAATGTAAGAAGACAAATGGATGGTTCAGAACGATAACATTTGTCTCACATCTTATAACTTCTCTCATCAGGTCCTTTATTGCTAATGTTTGCTACATAAGAAAATGTATTGGTAGTCAGTTTCTTGTAGGGATTGCAGTTTATTGCATTCAAGTGGTCACTTAGTAAGTAGCATCTTCAATTTAATTAAAAACTGTGAGATATTGACTAAGGTGCTTGTAGAAGGCAGAGAGAATGGCCTTGAAGAATAGGAGGAAGAGCTGCTACCAGGCAATGTCTATGGAGATTCTCAATCTTCCAAGTCATGGTTGTCCCAAAGGTGCTTTTTCAAAAGACTTTTCACTTCTCATCCAAGAATCTTCTTCAGTTCACAAACTGAAGAAGCTTTTTGGATATGAAGCAAAACATTTTCAAGGAAAAAAGCAAGGCAGTCCAGTTGCCTTTGGGACTACCAAGGCAATGGCCAGATAAAAGCAGCTTGACCCAGGCCAAGAATATATCATGAGGAGACATCTCATACACTTCTTAATTTGGGAAAAAAAACCAGAAACCACTTGGCAACTTTTCAGCAACATTCTTGGGGAGAGTAGGCTTTCTGCTGTCCCGCTGGTGGGGGCTTCTGCTCGCTATGTAACTCCCTTCTCCATATCAACTTTCTGTTTTCTTTCAGCATCATAATGGGCCTTCTTTCCTTCAGGAGTATTGATGGCCAATATCCATAATGAA
Source organism: Protobothrops mucrosquamatus (assembly GCF_001527695.2). Lineage (NCBI taxonomy): Eukaryota > Metazoa > Chordata > Lepidosauria > Squamata > Viperidae > Protobothrops > Protobothrops mucrosquamatus. Next base: position 111,965 of record NW_015388287.1, read on the forward strand.
AAAAACTGTCTTGTGGCTCAGTTGCATGTCTTGTTTCCAGATTAATCAAAGGGTGCCAAAATTAGTCCATTTAAGACTTGTTCTTTTAATCTGTTCAAAAAAACCTGTAGGTATGATTACCTGGAATTTACTGATGCCAAAGGCGGCAAAACTCGCTATGATACCAAAGTTGGCACAGATAAGTGGCCCAAGGTGAGTACTCTCCAGATTCTAAGCAAGAAATGTATATTGATGTGTTGTCATTCCTATCCCTGATATCTGATGTTAACTTGTTTTTCTAACCTGTTACACCTATAAACATCTGGCTGTTTTATTGTTTGGTAGAAAATGACCTTCAAAACTGGCCCTCGGTTGCAGTTTCTCTTTCACTCTGATAGCAGTAATAATGAGTGGGGCTACAAGTTCTCTGTCACAGCCTATGGATTGCCTGATGTTGACATTTCTTGGGTCCTGGATTTGCATCTCCTTGTGGCCAAGCTAATGGGGCGCCTAGCTTCACAGAGTATGGTGTTGAAATCTTCACAGGGTGAGTAATTAATAGTTTAATTTTCTTCATTTTCAAATCCTTGATGCTTTTGTAGGTGGGAATGGATGTGATATGAAAATCTTTGCTGACTTGCAATTTTTATTCTCAAGGTTTATACTTAAAATGCCTATACATTTAGGAAACAGTGGAAGAAATGCTAAGTAATGTATTTTAAAACAAATACTCAGCATCAGAGCTGAATTTGTCATTTGTCTAAATTCGTTTAGAACTTCTGTGTTTCCATATCCCACTCACTCATTTATCCTCAAAGGATTATCTTGTCTGAAGTGTTGTGCATCTCTCCCTCCCTCTCTCTCTCTCTCCCTCCCTCTCCCTCTCCCCCCATCCCTCTCTGAGTTGTAAGCCTTGGTGGGGAACACTTCATCCTGACAAAAAAGGAATAAATAATAATTTTGCTAGAAAGTGGATTGGAATAGGGATATCTACCCTCTGGTGCTTTACTTTACTTTAGCCACTACAGTTGCCCAAAGAAGTATTGTTCTGACATGAAATCCAATATCCAACAAAAAATAACACCATAACCCAGCAGTGGCGAACCTATGGGGGCAGAGCGGGGGCAAGGCATGGGGTGGAGTGGGGGCGGGGCCAGTTTTGGGGCACTTGGTCTCTAAAAGGTTCGCCATCACTGCCATAACCTATGGCAACACTGAATGCATATATTGAGAGTCTCAGAAGGAATGGAAGCAAGGGTGACAATAGTGCCAATTTCTAAAATGTTATATGTATTGGCTGGCTTTTATAGTGAATTTACTTTTCATTTTCTACTACCTTACCTTTGTAAATATAGATTACAAACTGTAATCTTAAAATATATTAAATTTGATAACGTCTCGGCTATTCTAACTTAGTGTTTATTCTCTTCAGGGGAAGATAGTGAAATAGAATTGCCTCCTACAGAAGCGGCAGCTGTTCTTAACTCTCCTTTATGGAAACCTGTCTTCAGGCATCGGATGCCTTCTGAGCAAACACCAGTAGACAGAAAAGAAAGCCAAACTCATCAGGAAAATAAAAAGGTATTAAGGTTGGCTGCTTACACTTAGTAACACCAATTCAGAGAACCCTTTGATCGTTTTTTCCCCTCTTCTTTTCTGACAGGTGTTACAGTACATCATTCAGGGACTGGAATGCTATGCCACAATTTATCACATTTTGTATCAGAAACAAGTGATCAAGACTAAGGATGGGATCAGATAGAGTTTGGATTAAAAGCATGTTTAACATCTGTCTGGGAGCAGCTATAATTAGGCTAGATTTCATGCATGGCAGTGGGAGGATTCTCCTCTTTTTTTCTACCCTAATTTTAGAATTTCTTCAAAGTTCCTGTTCAGTTGTCATGTAATCTTTGTTGTCGTGGACATTCTTTTACTTCCTTGTCTGGAATACTTAGGCTACTACAGCAGAGTGCTGGACTATAGCTCAAACCAAGGATTTATTCCTACAGTATTTACTTTTCAAAAAGAATTTTAAAAATATGTGATTTTTATAAGAAATTGGAAACCCATAACACAAAGAGCGTTAAGATCATACAGATTTATCTCTCAGTGTTTTATTTCCTGTAATAAATTGTGGCATTGTTACTGATACTTGAATAACCTACTTGAAATCTTAGCTAGTTTGCTGATTTTTCCTTCTCATGGTAAAGCCAACCATCAGCAGACCCCATAACCAGGATATAAGTCTGTAGCTTTCTTTTTCTAATTCCTTTTCAGTTAGGAAACTAGAAAATGGATCCCCAGATTTTTAGAAATAATGGTCCAGTTTTTTATCTAAATAGGATAGCTTCTTTTTTTGAATTTCTTATTTAAAATTATTTTTAACTACATCTAAGATACGTTTTTATTCAATCTAATTAAAAGTTTTTATGACATTTGTTTTAATGTTCATATTGAGATTGGATCTTATAATGCTTATAGAATTAATCATTAGGGACTTTGAGTTGGGTTGAAGTAGAAATTAATCCCTATATCTCTTCTGATGTTCTTTTTTAGGCAATCAACTCAGATGCCAACTGCTGCCATAATTTTCTCCTTGAGTTCTCAAAGTCAGACCCCACCCAGGAGTTCTGTGGGCCAAATTCTGAACTTTTCAAAGGACTCTTACAGGCATGTAATAAACAGGCCCCAAAGACAGATATAGTTGCTGGTTCCACTATCGATCAAGCTGTCCAGTCTACATTTGCTGCTTTGGTGTATCTCTCTCCAGATTTGTATGGGAAGCTGCAAAAATATGGTAACTTCTACATTAGTGAATATATACTTATAACAAAGACTGCTGCTCATATTACATAGCAGTCTTCTGTGACCAGGTGTCCTCCACATGCTGGATGACAGTGAACATTCAACATATGGCTTCAGGAATCAGTAATATTATCGGCAGGGAAGGAGTAGTACAAAGTTAATTTTTCCTAGAAAGCTTAATATAGGAAATCACTATTTTGAACATTCTCCGGTGAATGTTTTGAGATATGTTTAATTTTCAAGACACCATAATAGAGTATCATATTTAATTTGGGTGCATTTGCGAGGTTTCTTTGTGATTCTTCTACCTCAAAAGATGATAGACACTTCGTTACCTTGGGTCCTAGTTGTCCTTGTCTTCTTAGAGGGAAAACGGGTGTTGGGTTGTAACATATCATTCTGATTCTTGATATACGTAAGTAATTAAACAGCTCAAATGAAAGGGGAAGACATATATTTCTGAAATACTGTAAAGTCATAGGCCAAGATGGTTGGGAATTCTGGGTGTGGTAGAAAGGTCAGTTCACTATTTTCTCCTCAGCAAAGCTTTGCCACTTTAAGAAAGATCTAGAAAGATTTTGCACTTTGTATGAAGGATGTGCCTTGTTCTTTGACTGATTTAGGCTAAAAAGATCTGTCTTCTTATCTCCATCTTTTTGTCCTTGCAGTGAATAGTGGTGGCAAAACTCCTTTAAGTGAAGAATTTGCACAAGTATATTTGCTGGCAGATGGGATCAGAATATGGATGGTAAGAGGGCTGGCTGCTAATTGTTATCATATATTCCTCATTTACTAAGTGAGTCACAAAGTGGATCTGGTTCAGAGCTGTTCAGAATCGGTCAGATATTGCTTAAATGCTTGAGTATCTCTTTTAGTAGCATTAATCAACTTTTCTTTTATGGGGCGATTAATCCTGCAAAATTCATTTCTCATGGCTCCCAAATATCCTTTCATTTAAAAAATAGCATAAAATTTTGCTACTCGACATCAGGGATCCCCAATCCCCAGTCCGCAGCCTGGTTACCAGTTCGCAGCCCATTGGGAACTGGACCGCGCAAGCAGTAGGCAAGCACGTGAGTGCATGATGCTCTGTATAAATGGTGTGTGCATGTGCGAAATCACACCCTCTCCCCACCACCACCACCGCTTCCATTCCGTGGAGCCAGAAAGGTTGAGGATTGCTGCTCTACATGTCAGGGAGCAGGTTTAGTGGGAGCTGTCCCTCCAAGTATACTAACTTCCCAGAAGAAGAAATCCACTTAAATGAACCTGAGAAAAGCCTATATTTCACTTATCCATTGGTTTTCTTGATGAGCTACTGGTATCCTTACTGATGCAAGAAATGACATGGAAATTGTATTGTTAACTCATTCACTCTGCTAAGGGTCATATACTTCCTGATGCAATCTGATTTCCAAAGACCAAGTGCTTTGCCGAAATCTGAACTGATCATTTTCAAACTTAGGTCTGTTAGTAGTATCCTGTCTATAAACTGGCCATTCTTATATTTTTCTAGGTTTTTCTTTTAAGATGTGAACTTATAATACCATTCCATTGATCTGTTGATTTCCACTCATTGTGAGGAAATGTCTTTGTGGAGATGTCATCTGAGAAAGGCAAATATGAAATTCTTTCATTCTTTTTTAAACTCTCTTTTCTGCAGCTGGAAATGAAGCAGAAGTTCCTCATGGGCCAGAGAAGTAATGGGGAGGAGCAGCAGGCTGGTGAGATGAGCGAGGTAAACCCAGAATGTCTTGGTAAGTCTCTTTCTGCGCTTGCCTCTTTTTGCAATCCTATTAGTTATTAATCATATGTCCATTCTCCAAAGGACCTTTTGAAGAACATTTGTCTTTCTCACACAAAAAAATAAAAAATGGCTTCATTAATAACTTACCACTCCTTCTTAAAATGCAACCAGATAACTCTTCATTCTGTACTTTGCTCCCTTTTCTATAAACCCATTTCTCCACCTGTCCTTATTAATCAGCAAAGATCCAGTAAAAATTAGCCAAAAATATTCACAGACATTTCTGAATATTATAATCACAGAAATGACAAAGAATCACCAAAGAGAAACACTTATCTGTATTGGTAGAAAGTCTCTCTTTAACTGAATAACAAATTATAATCCAAAAATTTCATTAGAAATGAGAAATGTAGGTTCTAGAGTCCACAAATTGGGGTGTGAACTTAAGGGAAGACCCTCTCTCCCTATTGCTCGCTTCACTAGCTGATTGAGAAAATCTAAATTTCTGTGACTTTCTTGTGAGGAATGACAGTCCAGAGGACAGATGTGTTGATTTCAGGTTTCCTCCTTATTTCCAGAGGGAGAAAAAGCATTCCTAAATATAACTGGTGGCAAAACAGTTTGGAACACCATCTCCCTTTGAAAATGGTTAAACTGCCATTTTTTCCACCAGAAGTCAGCCCAATAATACAACCTAAAAACTAAACATAATCCAGAAACTTAAAATTAAATCATTTAAAATGCATCCACATACAGCAAGAATAAAAATGTTTTGTTGTGTATTTTTAAGAATCCTGAACAAGTTTTAAAGGGACATTCCAAAATCAGGGCAGCAGAAGTGTCTCTTGTTTGAAAATAATAGATCAACCTAGAAAGAGGCAGTGAGAAAGCTTTTCTCTGATCTTCATGCATGAGATACTCCTTCAGATATTTGAACTCTAAACAATTCAGGGTTTTAACAGCTACTAGCACCTTGAATTAGGTTCATTAGCAAGTAAAAAGATTTCAGTTTAGTTACGTTCCTCTTAGGCCAGTAAGGAAGCATGCTACAGCCACAGAAGATTGCTAAGACCTTCTGCTTTTCTAGAAATGCCTGACACATTTGATGACTGGCTTTTCTGTCTCCCAGTAGTCTCAGGGTCTTGTTACCAACTGGGACTGTGTTTGAATTGCAACAACCAGCCTCAGTTTGCCATTGCCTGGATTGACAAAATAGTGCACTGATGTGCTTAAGGCTAACCCTGAGATTTGCAGAAGAACCCAAGGCATTATTCTACAGTAATAGCTACTTTAATTTGTGTGAAATTTGTATTGCTTTTTTATAGTCTGCTTCACTCACTCACTCACTCACTTGGAAATGCTGTATTCCAAAGGTGGGTGTTCCAGTTTTCTAAATAAAAACCTCAAGAATGGTCTGAGAATCTGGGGTGCAGAGTGTTGCTTGTGCTATTCTTAACAAAACGTATATTGCCTTCCATTGTAGCACAGCAGTGTATCCAGAAAAGTCTTCTGTTGCTGAATTTTTTGCCTGTACGGCCCAAGACTGAAGGCCTTAACTCTGATCATCTGGAGGACCCTGGGCAAGTCCTTAATGGTAAACGCCATAGGACAAGTTCTGTAGTAGAAGCAGATTTCCAAGCCTCACATCTATCACCTGCTTGTGAAGCAACTGGTTTTCCTTTCCCTGAGGGAGGTCAAAACTCTGAACTCAAGAAAAAACAAGTGCCCGATTCCCCACAGAGGGAACTGGCTTCAGCATCCCAAAATAGTTCCCTGGAAAAAAACTCAGAGCCAGAAGAAACCTTGTCCCCCCCTTCTACCCCGACCCGCAAGCCTCCATTCAGCCGTGGACGGCTACGACTCCTCTCCTTCCGTTCAATGGAAGAATCTAAACCTGCACCCAGCATAAAGGAGAAATATCCCATCTTGAAAGACATCTTGGATTTCATTAAAAATCAATCTCTTTCTCATGAAAGGTAAGCCACATTGTCCCCTGGATGCAAATCTGTGTATAGGGCTGATAGTATTTTCTGCTTTAGGGTTCCAGGAGTGGATAAGTTGTTTAACCCTGTAAGTTATAGTCAAGAAAAACTGCAAACAAACCTCAGATATTAAACAGGAATGGAGCAAATGCAAGGAAATATATTTTCATAGTTATTTCAGTACTTAAACAGAGCAAAATAGTCCCTGTTTTAGTAAAGAGAATACTTGTTTCAGTTTATAGTTTTAGAGCAGATATAGAGTGGATTACTCTACAGAAAAGAAATTAGGCAATTAACTTTGAAAGTTCAACAACAACCTGAATTAATGTCAGAACAAAGCAAATATAGAGCTTGAACTTCTCTTTGAAATTGCATAAGGCAACAGAAATAGCATTTTCTTTTGATTGCTTTAGCTAGTGTTGATCTCTGAAGTATGGCAAGCAAACTGAAAGCTATGTTTCCAATAATGCAAGGGAAAGAACATTGTTGTGAAAACGATAGTGGTTCTAACTGGCTCCTCAGGACTTGAGACTTGACAGGATAGTGGAAGGCAACCATTCAGGTGCTCCAGGATCAGCAATTCATGCCATGCTATCCTATGCTAATTTGGAGGAAAGACATTATCTGTTTTATCTGAAGTTTAATCCACAACTTGAGCAAGACTTGTAACTTTTTCCCTGCCAAGATTCTACTAATTCTGAATTTGGTTCCATGTAATCTGATGCATCCAACATCTAATTATTATTGTTCAATATTTATGTGAAGCCGCTGGGTGAGATCATTCGAGGCTTTGGGGTGGAGTTCCATCAGTACGCTGATGATACTCAGCTGTACATCTCCACCCCGGGTCACCCCAACGATGCCCTTGACGTGATGGCCCGTTGCCTGGAGGCCGTACGGGTCTGGATGGGAAGGAACAGACTCAGACTCAACCCTTCCAANGAAAAAACCTTTTGTGAATGGGATATTTATCTGTAAACTTGGAAATCCTCCCTTTCTATTTTTAATAGAACTGCTCCAGTCTGCAAGGAACCTAGTACAATATACTCAATACCCAAACTGCAATGGGTATTCAGTACACTTGGTAGTTGGTTAGGGCTTAACCATGGTGCCAGGTTGCCCCATCCCAAGTATCCAGGGAAAACGATCTATCTTTCTTTCTTTCTTTCTTTCTTTCTTTCTTTCTTTCTTTCTTTCTTTCTTTCTTTCTTTCTTTCTTTCTTTCTTTCTTTCTTGCTTTCTTGCTTTCTTGCTTTCTTGCTTTCTTTCTCCCCCTAACCATAGCCAAGAACTCTGAATTTGTTGGCGATGTCCATTTTGCTCTATGACTTCATGGGGACCTAACACTAACCCTAATTGGAATTTTCCTCCAATGGGATTTCCCCATGTATTTTACCAGGAAACATAGATAGGGCACCCTAGAAAAGTGAGTGCCCTCCTAACCATACGCAAGCACTCAGAATTTGATGGTGATGTCCATTTTGCTCTCCGAGTTCATGGTGACCTAACCCTAACCCTAAGTGGAATTTTCCTCCAATGGGATTTTCCCATATATTTTACCAGGAAACATAGATAGGGCAGCCTAGAAAAGTAAGTGCCCTCCTAAACATACCCAAGCACTCCGAATTGGTTGGCAATGTCCATTTTGCTCTATGACTTCATGGTGACCTAACCCTAACCGTAAGTGGAATTTTCCTCCAATGGGATTTTCCCATGTATTTTACCAGGAAATATAGATAGCGCAGCATATAAAAGTAAGTGCCCTCCTAACCATACCCAAGCACTCCGAATTTGTTGGCGAAGTCCATTTTGCTCTATGACTTCAAGGTGACTAAACCTTAACCCTAAGTTGAATTTTCCTCCAATCTGATTTTCCTATGTATTTTACCTGGAAACATAGATAGGGCAGCCTAGAAATGTTTGTGCCCTCCTAACCATACCGAGATACTCCAAATATGTTGGCGATGTCCATTTTACTCTATCAGTTTGCAATGTTCTAACCCTAACCCTAAGTGGAATTTTTCTGCAATGGCATTTTCCCATGTATTTTACCAGGAAACATAGATAGGGAAGCCTTGAAAAGTAAGTGCTCTCCTATTCATACTGAGGTAGTCCCAATTTTTTGCCAATTTCCATTTTGCTCTATGACCTCATGGGGACCTAAGCCTAACCCTAAGTGGAATTTTCCTCCAATGGCATTTTCCCATGTATTTTACAAGGAAATATAGATAAGGCAGCCTAGAAAAGTAAGTGGCCTCCTAACCATACCCAAGTACTCCGAATTGGTTGGCAATGTCCATTTTGCTCTATGACTTCATGGGGACCTTATCCTAACCCTAAGTTGAATTTTCCTCCAATCTGATTTTCCTATGTATTTTACCAGGAAACATAGATAGGGCAGCCTAGAAAGGTTTGTGCCCTCCTAACCATACCGAGGAAGTCCAAATTTGTTGGCGATGTCTATTTTGCTCTATGAGTTCACAGTGTCCTAACCCTAACCCTAAGTGGAATTTTCCAGCAATAGGATTTTCCCATGTATTTAACAGGAAATATAGATAGGCAGCCTAGAAAAGTAAGTGCTCTCCTAACCATACCCAAGCACTCTGAATTGGTTGGCAATGTCCATTTTGCTCTATGACTTCATGGGGACCTAACCCTAACCCTAAGTGGAATTTTCCTCCAATGGCATTTTCCCATGTATTTTACCAGGAAATATAGATACGGCAGCGTAGAAAAGTAAGTGCCCTCCTAACCATACCCAAGCACTCCGAATTTGTTGTCAATGTCCATTTTGCTCTATGACTTCATGGGGACCTAACCCTAACCCTAAGTGGATTATTCCTCCAATTGGATTTTCCCATGTATTTTACCAGGAAACATACATAGGGCAGCCTAGAAAAGTAAGTGCCCTCCTAGCCATACCCAAGCACTCTGAATTGGTTGGCAATGTCCATTTTGCTCTATGACTTCATGGGTACCTAACCCTAACCCTAAGTGGAATTTTCCTTCAATGGGATTTTCCCATGTATTTTACTAGGAAAGATAGAGAAGGCAGCCTACAAAATGTAGTTTCCTCCTAACCGTACCCAGGTACTCCGAATTTGTTGCCGATATCAATTTTGCTCAATGACCTCATGGTGACCTAACCCTAACCCTAAGTGGAATTTTTCTCCAATGGCATTTTCCCCATGTATTTCACCAGGAAACATAGATAGGGAAGCCTTGAAAAGTAAGTGCTCTCCTATTCATACTGAGGTACTCCCAATTTTTTGCCAATTTCCATTTTGCTATATGACCTAATGGGGACCTAAGCCTAACCCTAAGTGGAATTTTCCTCCAATGGCATTTTCCCATGTATTTTACAAGGAAATATAGATAAGGCAGCCTAGAAAAGTAAGTGCCCTCCTAACCATACCCAAGTACTCCAAATTGGTTGGCAATGTCCATTTTGCTCTATGACTTCATGGGGACCTTATCCTAAGGCTATCTCCGAGACCGCCTTCTGCCGCAGACTCCCTCCCACAGGCCGGTACGCTCCCACAGAGCGGGCCTCCTCAGGGTGCCGTCGGCCAAGCAATGTCGGCTGGCGACCCCCAGGGGGAGGGCCTTCTCTGTGGGTGCCCCCACCCTCTGGAACGAACTACCCCCCGAGATCCGGACGATTCCGGATCTCTTAACCTNAAATAGGGACAATTTTTAACGATTTTAAAGAGCCACAGCTACCAATATTTGGGTTTTAATTGGTTTTTAGTAGGGGAAATTTTTTGTATGATGTTTTAATACGCTGTGAGCCGCCCTGAGTCCCATGGGGAGAAGGGCGGCATATAAATCCTGTTAAATAAATAAATAAATAAATAAATAAATAAATAAATAAATAAATAAATAATTATGATGGTGGTGATATTCTGTCATCTCATTTGGATTTGTGTTTTATCCCCAGTGTCGTGAAAGTCCTTGCTTTGAGGAAGACTCAAGCCAAAAATATTTTGGAAGTGCTAAAGATGATCCTCCAGTGCCTAAAATCCCTCGGCCAACCTCACTGTTTTGTTCCACCTTGCATCATTTTCCTGCTGGAACTTTTAGCTTGCCAGAAAGACTTCACAAAGTAAGACATGATGAAAACCATTTCCCTGACATTTGATCAACTTAGACCAGTGGTGGCGAACCTATGACACGTGTGCCAGAGGCGGCACTCAGAGCCCTCTCTGTGGGCACGCGTGGTGTGCCCCGGAGATGGCGAGGGACTGGCCCCTGCCGCCCTGGCCCCGCCCACCCAGTCTGCCATGACCACCGCGGCCACGCCCACCCGGCACCCGGTGATAAATAAGTGGGTTTTGGGTTGCAGTTTAGGCACTGGGCCTCTAAAAGGTTCACCATCACTGACTTAGACCATAAATAATTGGACGTGTGTTTTGGAATGTCCACTTATCCATGGAATGTCCTATCCCCACATCCCATATATATATATAGATGTAAAGTAGATATCAGTGAAGGATTTATGATGTAGTTCATCAGCCAGCCTTATGTTGTTGGGGTTGTTTTTTTTTTGCTTGTTTCCAGCTATTTTGGACACTTAGAAGGGTGTGGAGCTGAATTACACCGAGAAATTCGGGAATCTTTCTACCAGCTGCTTCACTTCTTGGTCAATGCTTTGAAAGGATTTAACAACTACAGTGACAAGTATGAGCCTTATTCATAAAGCATGCTAAATTACTCTTTAATCTTATTGCTTATCTTGGTAATGGATCTTCTTGGTAGCCAATGGTCCTTCTATGATGGAGAGTTTATAAACTGTTATTTGCTCATTTTGTATACATACATACATATATTTTTCTGAAACATTTGAGATATTATTTTTATATGGATTTTATTGGTGTATCTGATTGTTAGCCTCTCAGAGTTACCAGGAATGAATACCATAAAAATATTATAAATAATCACCATGTATTGTTTGTAGTGGATGAGAAGGAAGGGATCCGTTTCGCTGAGATTATTTCATTGTTATATTCAGATTTTGCTAGGTTGAATGCTGTTTTCTCTGAAAAAAAATGTTTGAGTTAATGTCAGTCTGCTGATTCACAGGGATAGACATCTATATGTCTTGATTATGTTATTCATAGAAACTATTATTCCAGTCAGTGAGTTATACAAAAATTAGCTGGACTTTCTTGGTCTCTCAAATTAAACTTTCTTCTAAAAAGGGAGATCCTGAAAATTCAGTGTCCTTTTTAAAAACCTACATTGCCAGGATAACAGTAGGTCTTAACTAAGGGAAGTTTGGTTTTCCCACAATTCAGTTAACATCTAGATCAGTTTATATATCATATACAGCTGATTTAGTGATATATTTAATAATTATATTAATTTAGTGATGCTAAGAATTACACAGACTGAAAGAGATAAGCAAGTCTTGTTTTATCTTTCTGAAGAAATAAAAAGCTATTAAACTAAAACCAAACCTGGTACATTTCAGACAGACAGTGGCACATTTTCATTTCACATTAAATTTGACTAATCAAACCTTAGGCAGAATGAGTGGTTATAGTCAATATAAGTGTGTAAAAGTTTGCTGACTTCCATGCAATGGTCTCTTATTTGTTTCTGTGTTGGATTTCAATTTATTGTTAGAAATGTATCAATATGTGGAGTAAGATTCAGGAATTTTTAATGTTAATAGCCATTAGGTGACATTTCATTTTTAGTATACCCTTACTGATATAACTGAGTACAACTGTTCCACTAATGGAGATGGCGAGTTATCATTACCTTGGCATAGGAAGAATGAAAGCTGTATTCTGAATATAACTAGATGACACTAAATGGGAAGAGGCTATTATCAACCAAATCATAAACGTCGCTCCATTTGACAAGTGAAAGAGTCCCATTTTCGTACATCTGGTTAGTTGGAAAAACAGAATAGTTTTCATAATGTTCGCCTGCCAGCTTCTGGCTGTTCCTATGCTCCAAAATTTAGGTTCTTCTCCTTGATTAATGTGTCTGATTGCCATGTAAAGTCATCTTAGTTGGCAGCTATTACACAATCTTCCTGGTAGTTAAATTATATATTATATAAGCAGGATGCCTTGAATAGCAGCACTCAATTTCATTAGATTATTATTTGTTTAGATCATTACTGCCTGCCTTGTCCTGTGTGCAGACATGTCTCCTTCACTTTTTGGATATGGGCTGGGAGGCAAACGATCTTTCCTTCTTCATTGATATTCAACTGCCACGTCTCCTCCTCACCATGTCACAAGAGAACATAAGTACACATGACAAGATAATTTGGTAAGTCAGAAAAACATGTGATATTAAAAAGAGAAGTCAGTGAAATAATTTAAGAATATCTTTTGTACACGGATATTTTCCACAACCGCTTTGAAGGCTGTTCATTAAAAAGGTATTCATTATAAATACCAAATGTTAATTTGAATATTGATGGGAAATTAAAGCTTGGGGAAAAAGCAATAACAGGACATTGATTGTATATAAGGATTGAATCCAAATACAATTAAAATATGTATAAGCTAAAAATGATCGATAAATGTAACAAAGATGTTTTTACTTAGTTGATACCGTAATAATAATAATAACTGTATTAGCCTAATATGAGATAGTAGATATTAAGGGAAAAAGAGAGGAAATATCTGATGTTGTAATTTGAGATTTATACTAAAGACTTACGTATGTTATTGAACTATTGATTAACCCAGTCACCACGTTGCTTTTTAAATAATTGTAAAATTAGAAAATCAATAAAATGTTATTAAAAAGGTAGTAAAAATCTTTAAACGACTACCGGTATATATAGAACGTGCTAATATTGTGAAAATTATGACTTCACTATTAGTCACTTTCTGCAAAGAGGGAATAGAATTATAGCCTTAGGTTTTGTTTTGTTTTTTATTTAGAATAATGTAGTTGTTGCTTAAAGCTTGATTTAGATTTGTCTTCAACTGCACGCAGGCATCAATGCATACCTACACTGCAGATGGGTTGATGGGTGTGCATAAGTTGCAGATAGCTGCAGATGAGTTGACACGCACACCTCCCAAATCTCAACTACATGTTGTGCAAAGATGTGCATGGTAATTGGTTAATAAGACTATATTTTCTATGCTTTGTTGTTTGGGTGCCCCCCCCCCCAGCCAGGAGGTTAACATTTGCAAACATTTAAATGCAACAGCAATGCAACCATCTTCCAACTACATATGTATACATTACCTCACATGCAGTGAAGCACAAGTCTAATCCTAACTTTAGTTGGTTTTGAGCATTAGGCAAAGTTGGCCCTTGTTTTTCTTGAAAAGGAATAAAAGTTTAAACTGGGGGAAATTTAAAAACTGGGAAATTAAAAATAATGTTCCATAAGTAGGGGCAAATTACTTTCTTAAAACACTGTCAAGAAAAAAAACTTACGACGCAGTCAAAAACTTACGATGGCTTGGGAGCATCTTCACTATTATTTTTACCAGATATACCGGTAATTATATTTACATCTAATAGGTCATTCATTTCCAGTGGCGTACAGAAGCAAATAGGGCTCTTACTTAATAGGACAGAACCATGAAACGAGCTCATACTAAGTAATGATTGTGAATGTTGAGCCCCAACAGATTGGAAGTGTTAGGCTGAAAAAAAACCCCCACTACAATTGCTCTCCCCTGTTGTCTCTTTCTCTTGCTAATTAGATATAAAAAGGTGAAGGTGTCCTTGCGGGTTTTATTCTGCTAGTCGTAGCCGATTTTAGGAGGCGGTGCTCATCTCCGTTTCTTTAACTGATTGAACCAGCGCCGGCCAAAGACATTTCCATAGTCATATGGCCAGCATGACATCATGTCACAGCACGAAGCATATGGCCAAACACAGAACGCTATTACTTTCCCACTGAAGTGGTATCTGTTTATCTCCTTGTGTTTACATGCTTTCAAACTGCTAGGTTAGCAGTTGAGGCAAGTGACAGGAGCTCACTCTATCACACGGTGGTAGGACTTGAACCTCTGGAGTGTAGACCTTCTCTGCTGTCTTTTAAGCCACTGAGCCACTGTGCCTCTTCTAATTAAATATGGGATGCTGCAATTGAAGTTCTACTGATAATACTTAATTATATATTTTTATTGAAGGTGAAGCAATAATTGTGAAGCAGGTAAGACTATTCTGCCTGGATATTTAGGTTTTCTGTTAATATTATCTTAAAGGTATTTCATCTTTTGTGAGAGAGAAGATGAAGAGCATATTTTAAGATGACATTTCTGTCTGTCATATGTTAAAGCTGTACTTACATTTTTTTAAAAATCTCTCTCTGCAACTGGATTTCCTGCTGTTAACGTTGCACTTCAGTTACTACAGTATATATTTCCTACCCAAAGGTCATGCTAGCTAAAAATGCTAAAGGCTAAGATCATTACATTTCAAAAGCAGCAACACAGAGAATGCTGATTACTGAACCAGAAACTGCAGCTTCTTTCTTTTAGTTTTGCTTATGCAAATTTGTTGGAGATGGTCTTTCTGGCTTTGTCATTGTTCTAAATGAGTTTTTAATGTAATGCTTTGTTCTCAGCCAATGCAACAAAGAAGAAGAAATTGTAGACTACAAGCAAAACTCAGAGTGGATGGATGAATGCCAGGAAGGAGTTTTTGAAACCTGGTGTGACAAGATAAGCCAAGCAAGCCCTGATAAGCAGAGAAAGGTCATAAGGATAAAAATGTTAACATGGGTTTTTTTTTTCAGATAAAAACGTTTTTAAAACAGAGTGATGTGCTGTAGCTTACATATGTTAAATCTTTTGGACAGCAGTAGGACTGGAAGAGTCTGTTCAGTAATATCTGAACAGTTAATCCTCGACTTATGACTGTAATAGCCTGGCAATTAGGGTCATAAGTTGTAACAGTTATAAAGTGAGTCATCACATGGCCAATTTTACCATCTTAGTTGTTGTTAAGCAAACCCATTGGGGGGGGGGCGCTCTGGACCAGTTTTTGCTGGAAACCAGACGTAAATGCCAGTTTACAGCAGAAACATAAACTGCGGTTCTGGCAGAAACATAAATCATGGTTGTGTGATTGCAGGATGTTGCAAACAGCCATAAATACAGACCTATTGCCAGGTGCTCAAAGCACAACGGAGGTAGTCAAAATTTCAAAACCAGGTTGTAGGTTTTTGGAGGAGGGTCTGTTGTAACTTCAGACAGTCCCTAAGTGACCATCATATGTTGAGGACTACTGTTGTGGCTTTGGGAACCTTCCGTATCCAAGCCTCAGTTGAGCTTCAAAGAGATTAGTTAAGCTATTATAGAATTATTCAAAACACAGACAAAATATAATATGTATTTCTTCCCTTTGAAATTCAAACCAACTCTGTCAGTGAAATTACTTCCAGGTTTTGGAAGATGCCATCCTTCTTGGATTCCCATTTCCATCTGATTGCTCCTGTGCTTTTCTCCAGTTTTCACTAGGTGGGAAAATAGCACAACACCCCCACTATCCCTAGCCATTTTGTTATTTATTGTTCATCAGCGTTTTATCACTCTTTCTTTCTAGATGCACATGTTCATTGCCCGCTACTGTGACCTGTTACATGTGGATATATCATGCGATGGATGTGATGAGATTGCTCCGTGGCATCGTTACCGCTGTTTGCAATGCAATGATATGGATCTGTGTAAAACATGCTTTCTGGGTAAGGTACATAGATGGAAACTGTATCATAGGCTTGATTTCCCATAATGGAGCTGTAGTTCAACTTCCACTGTTATACTGAGAGTCAGTTGGGGGGGGGCATGCGGGTGTATACACCCACACACATACATGCACACTTAGACAAATATATTCACAAAGTAACTCCACAATTTAACAAAGTGTGGAAGGATATTTGTTGAAACCAAATGTCTACATCCATTAAATCTAAGTGGGCTTTTTTGAATTTCTGTAGCAATACTGACAGTGATTTGATGTCATAGGCAGCTGCTCTTCTAGATGTAAACCATACAGATGATTATAGTAGGTGGAGAATGGATATTTCAAACCGTTCCAACTAGCAAATGTAGGATTGTGTAACTAGGAAATGTCTAATTGTCCTTACAGTTGTTTGCTGCCAGGGGTGGTGTTGTTAAGAGTTATTTTCTTTTTAGATTTTTATCTCACCTTTTTATATATAACTCATATTTAATGCTTAGGCCTCCTATTTTCCTCACTGCAACAACCTTGAGAAAGAATAACTGGCCCCAAATCACTTAGCTTTCATGCCTACAGGAAGCCTAGACCTCATAGTTACCCAATAGCTTTCTTTTTTTAATTATGTACATAAGGTTAAATTTTGTTTGTTGCAGCTGAAGTCTACTGAACTGAGGGTTTATTAAATCAAGTGTTTATTGCTATTTATCTATACACACATCTCACCATTACCTTGAAAAAAATGGAAACGTTTTAAATAAAACTATTCAATAATACAATGCTAATTATGATTTAGTCTCACGGCCAGTTCGTTATATGATTCTCTGAAATAAACTTAAAACAATCTGCTGATTTCTTAACTATTAACATTTCTCTGGAGTAATATATCAGCTTCTTGTGGAATGATATTTATACAGCAAGCAGAGCAGTTATTTCATGGCGCAGTTTCTTAGCTTCTTCAGTAGGGGAAAAACAGGTAGCAGGGCAATGCATCTACTGGCCCCCAGTTACATGACAATTTTGGATGTGTGTCTTTGAGGCTTTAGATCAGTGTTTTATAAACTTTGCAACTTTAAGATGTTTGGACTTCAAGTCCCATAATTCCCCAGCCACCAGTGCAGAATGACCTGCAGGACAACAATGCAGCATGTGAATGATGGAATGATGTGTTTTGCATTTGCCTACTAAAAGGTGGGGTGAGACCTGAAGGTCACGAGGCCAGTCATGACATGATTAACATGGAGTATGCGTGCAATCACTGCCAAGGGATTATTGTTGGCCAGCGCATTAACTGCAATGTGTGTGAAGATTTTGACCTTTGCTATGGATGCTACTCTGCAAAGAAATACTCTGACAGGTACTAGCCCATCAGCAGCTACTAAAAGCCAGCCTATCACTTGGTCATATTTGGGTGTCATTTCTCTATGTATTTACACTGTCTTTGCTATATGAAGAAAGATGGCTGGGGGAGGATGAAAGGAACAAAACGGGATAATTGAAAAGATTTAATTTCTTAGAAAACCACTTTGGTTATTCCATTCTGCTTTGCTTTACTATCTTCCCCTATAAGCAAAGGTTTTCTATATTGATAGTCCTCAACCTATGACCATAATGGAGCTTGCCCATCAAGTTGTAAGATGTGATGGTCATAAAGCGTGTTGGTCACATGACAAACCCAATTTTATAACCTTTTTTTGCTGCGGTCAATAAATGAACCAAGCAAATTTCAATTTTTGGCAAAACCATCATAAAATGCCGCAAACAGCCATAAATGCAGCTCAGTTGCCAAGAGCCTGAAGTTCAGTCACATGACAGAGGGCCATTGGACTACCTGTACTGCAGTATTGAAAATCTATTGATTCATCTCTGCTTCCAGTGTATCCTGATCTTATTTGCATAATTTCTATCAATTTTTACTATAGTCTTTGACATTGTTCCCAATATTTGGTATATGTATAAGAAGAGCTGCTTCTGTTTAAGCAAAAACCTAGTATCTATAAAATCATTGATTTTCAGCTGGGTGGTACAGACTGGGTGGTAGCTGGTGCCTTGCCATGAAGTGGGTCACACGATTGAACCATCGGTGTTTCATTCTTCACTGTCGCAAACAGTAGGCTTCAGATATATCTGAACAAAGTGCAGGGGAAAAAATATCTTGTTGTTATTAATGATCATATCAACCAGCTTTTATAACCCTTTTGTCGTTTTAGCCACCTGCCTACCCATAGCATCACTGTGTATCCAATGATGACCTTTAGGATCAGCGACTGCCATAGGCTCATCCAGCCTTATCTTCACAACTATTCCTGGCTCCTTTTTTCTGCCTTGGCTCTCTACAGCGCTGACTTGACTTGTGGCAAACAAGCAGATGGGGAAGAACTCAGTCCAGAAATCATCGCTCATGCTAAAATCCTACAGCAAGAATGTGTTCAGCTGATTGGAGATTGCCTGATGAAAGTGCAGCATGGCAAAGGTGAGCGGAGATGTTGTCACAGTCTATGGGGATAACCTTGAGAAACGGGAGGAGGAAGAACCGCAGCCAGAGCAAAAAGTGAGATATGAGACGTCTCAGGGGAAAGCATCTCAGAAGGGACTCTCTCTAGTTGCTTGGAAAATAAAAGAAAGGGGGGACTGATGTGTTTTCAGACTTGCAAGGTTCAGTTACTGTAACCTTACAATAAAGGCAGTGTTAGAACTCATGGTTTCCTGTCTGGACTACCTTGAAAGGCTGACAGACATGCTGGCTATTTGAATACAAGTATTTAACATTCCTGTCCTGGCATAGCTTTGGCGGACATAAGAGTCCACCAACATGAAGGATTTTTGTCCACCAAAAAATCTATTCATCAGATATCCTCTTCTAGCGTTGGAACCAGATCAACCTTATCTGGACTGAGTCCCTCCTGAATAGCCATTGCAGTCTGTATAATTGATTCCTTAAGCTGTTTCTCTTAAACTTAGTCATATAACAAAAATAGTAGGAATTGGGAATTTATGCTCTGCACACAGATACTTTCAAATTACTCCACAGGGATAGATTGATGAACATGTTACCTTCTGAGGTTTCTCTGTGGAACAAAGGAGAGCTCATCTTTTCCTTTGTATGAACCAAGATGTTTTGACTACTCTTGCCATTATTGTGGTACCTGTAACTCTCGGATGCTTGTCTTGCCTCAAGAAAAGTTCAGTTGCTACTAGTGATGATTGACCTTCCATCTTTGTTAGCAGCATTTCTGGTTGTAAAATTCTCTTTGTACTAAGTTCATTTTTCCCAAATTTGCAGCAAGAATTTGCCAAGAAAATTCAGGATGACCTCACTGATGGTCCAGATATCATGAGCAACGATATTTAAGGCTACTGAAAATAAAGCAGGATGAGGAGGGCTGTGTTCCCTCCCACCATCCACATTTTGTGCAGGCCATCCACACAGTAAGCAATGCTGTTCCTGGCCCAGGTCCACTTCATCCTGGATCCTCGGAAGTAACTCTAGATGAGGTAGAAGTTGTCCAGGATGGCTGGATAAAGGAATCCCCATTTTGTCCCTTTCCTGGCAGCTTGAACAGAACAGAACAGTCACACAAGGAAGGGGAAGGATTCAATAGATATGTGGTGAAACTCATTCCATGATGTATCCTGTCTTTCTGAAATTCATTGATTGGGGTGAATTCTGAATTCAGACTGTTTTTATCCTGTCTTGAACATCTAAACTTTCTTTCTTCGCCTGCAGGTCTGAAAAGCCAAACTCTGCTTAGTATGTTGCCAGAAGAACCTTCGTCTGAAAATGGGGTGCCCTCCGTTGACTCTTGCACAGAGAGCCATGTAGAAAACGATGCCAGTAAGGAAATCGTGGAAAATAACAAGATGCCAAAATCTGTCATCCATAGCAATGTAAATATTTTTTTTTTGAAAACACACATATATTGAGTAGTTTAATTTGCTTATAAATGCAGAGCCTTATATTAAAGAGACATATGCAAATATGTGAGTATCTGTTATACACTCAACAGAGGGGAGATGGATTCTAAATGAATTTATTTTAGTTTTTTTATCCTGTTTTTATAAATAACTCAAGGCAGAGAACATACTTAATACTCTTTCTTCCTTCTATTTTTCCTCTACAACAACCCTGCGTGGTAGATGGGGCTGAGAGAGAGTGACTGGCCCAAAGTCACCAGTTGGCTTTCATGCCTTAGGTGGGACTAGAACTTGCAGTGTCCTGTTTTCTAGCCTAGTTACTTAACCACTAGACGAGTAAGCAGGTCAAGCTGTATCCTATAGAGGAAGGTGAATGAATTCCAGGATTATTGGTTCAGCTGGTCTTAGGCAAGATCTTGTTATGACCTCAGTTACATCAAATTGAAGAGGTTCTAAATATTCTTGGGGCTGAACCTTGAGCCTCTGTAGCTCTTATCTCTTGTGTTCATAGTCAGTTTCTGAATAAGCTGCAGTTGACACTCTCCCTTTGGAGACCTAGGAGGTTAAGTGTTCGTTTAAAACAGCCTTCTTTAACACTGAGCACTCAAGATGTGCTGCAGTTCCCAAATCTGATGACTTTGCTAACTCGGAATTACAAACCCCGCATATCTAGAGAGCTCTAACTCGGGGAAGTTAGTTCAGATATTGGGAATGATCCCCTTTATTGCTCAACAAGAGCATTAGAATTTTACACTGGTTTATGGTAAGTTATTCTATTGGAGCAGTGCTGTTAAACTCGATTGCAAATAAAATGGCTAAAATTAAAAACACTTCCTTAAAGTCACTAACTGCTTAAAAATACATTTTGAAGTTAATCTGTTATTTTTACTTAGGGAGATGGAAGCACTACTGAAATTCAGACTTCAGTAAATAAAAAACAAGAGAGTAAAATGAAAATTGAGAACAAACTTTCCAATGGTCTTCCACCAAAGAAAGAAATGGTATCACAGGAGAAACAGACACTTGCTTTTAATTCAGACTTACTTGCAAAAGAGAGCATATCCTCAGGTAAATATTACTTTTTAGCTCCTTTATATATAAAAAAGCAGTTGCTGTTCGGTTTCTTTTTTCTTACTTCTTTATGTACATTCTTTGCAACCAACTGTATTACTATTGGTCTACTAACAGCAATACATTATTGTTAATTTCTAAATTGCCTAATATTTTTTAAAAAAACTGACCCTAACTAGTCAGTTTTTAGAAAATTTTAGGCAATTTCAAAATTAATAATTATTGCTATTAGGGGCAGACCCATAGTAACACAGCTAGTTGCAAAGAATGTACAGAAACAGTCAAACATAAATAAGGAAGAATGAATGATTGTTAGCAAGCAAATATATGAAATTTTAAATAGAATTTTAGAGCAATCCATATTTAATACTGCAAGTTGAAAGTGAAGACACATGTAAGAGAAAGTTAAGAGAATGCTGTATTTTGTAGTTAGCAGTATTTAAAGGGTCCCTGGTTTAGTATTTTAATGTTTTGTATGTTACCACAGTAGAAAAACTTACTTTTTCGTACAACAAAACCCCTGTGACATAAGTTGGGCTGAGAGAGTAATTGGCCTAAAGTTACTCAGTGAGATTCCGTAACTGAGGTTAGATGAGACACCTTATTAACTTCAACACAGGCTCACTCATTTCTCATTCGTGGCTTAGAAAATCGGTAACATTGAGCCTAACTGCATACACAAGGACATTTTGAAAATTAACGCTAGTGTAGGTGTCCATCATACAATCAGAAAATTGCTATGATTTTTTCAAAAACCTTATTAGTATAATACATGTGTAATGCTGTATCCTGGTAATGCCAAAAATGATCATCAGCCTTCCAGAGGTAGATACATGAATTCCTAGCATGCTATATCTCTCTCTCTACCAGTCCATGTACAGATAGTCCTCAGTTAATGATTACTTGTTTAGTGATAGTTCGATGTTACAGTACT
This sequence comes from Protobothrops mucrosquamatus, assembly GCF_001527695.2. NCBI lineage: Eukaryota > Metazoa > Chordata > Lepidosauria > Squamata > Viperidae > Protobothrops > Protobothrops mucrosquamatus. The sequence goes on from NW_015388287.1 coordinate 134,070, forward strand.
GCTGAATAAGGAGACTGCACAGCATCTCTGCAGTCACATAATTGCAATTTGAGCATTTAGCAATTGACTCTCAATTATGGCCACAACATCCTGCAGTCACGTGATCGCCATTTGCGACTTTCCCTGCTGGCTTCTAACAAGCAAAGTCAGTGGGGAAGCCAGCAAGAAATCACAAATGGCAATCATGTGACATCATGCTTAATGATTGCACAGGATTTGCTTAACGATGGTAACTGGAAGTGCCATTTAAGTTGGCACGGTCACATACATGAATAGAATAGAATAGAATAGAATAGAATAGAATAGAATAGAATAGAATAGAATAGAATAGAATAATAACTTTATTGTCACTTTAAATGTACACTCATTGGCATACATTAAAATGAAATTTCATTGCATACAGCTCTTCAAAGGGTCACCACCTCATATATACACTACATAAATATGAAAAATAAATAAATACAGAATTATGCATATACCCACATATATTATATGACACAGAGAAACAACAATCTAGTTCAGGTTATGTATAAATGTGCATGGCGAGAAAAACAAACCTTGCATATACCCACATATATGACACAGAGAAACAACAGTCTAGTTCGGGTTATGTATACTTGTGCTGTCGATAAACAATGTGTTGTTTATCGACAGAGTTGCCAGTTTCAACATTATTCACCAAGGATTACCTATATAAACATGGAAATAATATTCATTTGGGAATATTTTACTATACTATATATGATGAGGAAATGTGCATCATTATGAAGATTGAATTGATGCATTGTAAATCTGCAGTGATTGTAATATTACTAATATTTTCAACAGTAAGCATAATTTGAGGAAGCATTTTCGTTTCTTGGTTTACAGATGTTGAAGTTTCTGATGTTTTGCCTCCGCACCAAGCTGAAGAAAAAGCAATGCCTGATCAAGCGGAAATATTTGCTGAATGTTCCCAGAAGAGGATTCTCGGGCTACTAGCTGCAATGTTGCCTCGCCTGAAATCCGTAAGGAATTATCCAAATTAGGGAAAACAGTGAAGGAGTTTAAGTGCCAGATAATTAAGGAAGAAAGAAAAGGACAATCCGTCCAGAAGATCATATGAATCATTAGTGGTTTCATCAAAGAATTTGAGAGTAGGAAGGAGCTACTTAGGACATCACATTCAATCCCTTCCTCAATTCAGGAATCTATATATATTTGCTTAAGCAATGAAATGGAATCCATTAGCTCTAGTTCCACTGGCAAATTGCTGTTACTGTTGGAAAGTTATTCTAGCATTCAGTTGGAATCCATTTTCCTGTAACTTTATTATTTCACATCCTATGCTTTGGAATGAGAGAGGTCTTGATCTTCATTTGTGTGACTTCCTTTCAGTCTTGGGAGATAGCAGTATTAAAATGCAACTAATAACGTAAGCAAATATTTGAAGAGTGCAATTACATTCTCCTTAATTGTAGGTTCTGAAGACTAAACATGACTAGCTTCTTTATTCTCACTTTATAAATCTTAGCTTCTGGTCCCCTGGTCATTGTTCTTCTCTGAACCTATTCTAGTTTCTTCAAATTCTTCTTAAAAGACATAGTAGTTAAAGTAGAGTACAGAATAGGGCACAAAGATTGTTTCCTGCAATTTGAAAATCATATTCCTTTGATGCAGTCTAAAATTGTCTTTGTCTTTTTTGTAGCCACAGGTCATTTTGAGTTTTTACAGCACAGTCCAAATATAGTAAAAATACTGTAATTACTGTAAAACATGGTTTAAAGCCACTGTGGTAAAAAAAAATTCAAGAGCTCCCTCTTATGATAATAACTATAATTCAAACAGACAATTAGGTCCATGATAGCCGTATATGGGAAAAACTGGAAAATTGGAGCTGATTACAAATTAGAAATACATGAATTAATATACAATAAAATAAGTGCTGATGAAAAAAGTAAATTAATGCTGTGCTTAGTCACCATCAACCTGGCACTATCATTTGTAGACAGGTAGTCCTTGACTTACAGCCACAATTGAGCCCAAAATTTCTGTTGCTAGGTGAGGTAGTTGCTAAATGAGTTTTACCCCATTTTACGACTTTCTTGCCATAGTTGTTAAGCGAATCGCTGCAGTTGTTAGGTTAGTCACACAGTTGTTAAATCTGGCTTCCCCATTGACTTTGCTGGTCAGAAGATCACCAAAGGGAGGATCAGATGATCCCAGTGTCAAGATTCTGATTGACAGAGACAAATAAAGCAGAACTCCGAGGCTTGCAAATTCCTCAAAGAACAGAGTATCGGTACCTCAAAAGTGAAACCAAGTATGAAGAGATGCATAAAAATTCCCCAATACAAAGTTAAGAAATCCCTCCGCCAAAGCTATGCAAGCAACTACATTTCCCCACTCAGCTTGTTGGCGGGCTTTTCATGAAACGCCCAGCCTGCAATCTCGGGAGCAGCCGATGACCTTGGTTTCCATGAGAGAAAGTCCAAGAGAGAAAGTCTGTTTTGTCTAGTGCAGGGGTAGGCAACCTTGGCTCTTTTATGACTCGTGGACTTCAACTCCCAGAATTCCTGAGCCAGCCATGCTAAGGGAAAGGGAGAGGTTTCCAAGCTCAGCCATACTGACTCAGGAATTCTGGGAGTTGAAGTCCACGAGTCATAAAAGAGTCATGGTTGCCTACCCCTGGTCTAGCGCAACACCTGGCAAACCCCCTCCCTCCGTGCTATGTGGCAACTAGGAATGAGAAGGAAAAAGATGGCTGCAACCATGCTCATTCTAAAGTTGACACCCAGGATACTACAAAGGTCGTAAATATGAGCCACTTGCCAAACATCTGAATTTTGATCGCATGACCATGATGCTGCTGCAATGGTCATAAGTGTGCAAAACAGTCATGAGTCACTTTTTTCATTGCCATTGTACCTTTGAATGGTCATTAGGTGAATAGTTGTAAGTTGAGGACTACCTGTATTTATTTGAAGTCAAGAAAAAATGGAAAGAAATGACTGGTTAATCTTTGTTTTACTGATCCCAGTTTTTCATTTGGATTTTGTACATAACACTGAAATTATGTAGTCCCTACTCAGAACATCCCTTGAATTTGTTCTTTCCACCCCAAGCTGTCCCCGAAGGATAAATTGTTCTTTGGGCTTAGATTCTTGATACTAGTCTATGAATAATCACCATGATTATGAAAATGGGAAACTACGACAGCATTCCTCCTGTAGAAAGTTCTACTTCCTCTCTAATGAGCCCACCATCTTGGAATTCTGATGCTTGTTTCATCATTCTGGCAGAAACAACTTCTGCAGACACACATGTCCAGTGATTCTATCCCAAATCCTCTTCCAGAAGAGGAATGTTGCCAGTTCCCTTGCCTTGCTTACTTCTTGTAGTCATTTCTTTTTCTTTCCTGCAAAAGTATTAGAAAAAGCAGTGAAAAAAACTTGAGACTGTTTCAAACTTTTCTCACTTATCTAAATTGACACCTTTTAATTGAGAACAGATACTGGGTAGATAATAGATTTTTTCTTACATTTCCTACTTTGCTACATTACATACTATTTGGTAAAAATGAGTTGAGTTTCTAATAGTTACTACATGCTCAGTTGAATAATTCATCTATGTACCCAATTGGATTTGATGAAGCTAAGCAGAATGAGTATAGTTTGCTCTTTGTCAGCATTCGATTTAGAATCCACTGTTTGATATCCAGTAGACCTGTTGTTGGTTCAAAAACAAAACTGCAAATTATCTATCTTTGAAAAACTGAACCTTTGAAGTATGTTAATTAAAATAAAGTATGTTGTGTCACCCCCTCTGCTGATTTCCATATTCTTCCCTGTTCTCTCTTTGTAGGGCTTAACCATGTCTCTGATTAACTTGGACCAGATCCTTCCTCTCATGTTTGATGTTGTGATCTCCAATGCTGGCCATTTAAATGAAACTTACCACTTAACCTTGGGGCTCCTGGGACAGTTGATTCGAAGACTGAGTCCTGCAGAAGTGGATGCTGCTGTGAACAATGTCCTCTCCACCAAGCATAGCCTTGTGGCTGCTGGTGATGGCTCCATAGTGCCAGAAGGCTGGAAAACAACCCATCTCCTCTTCAGTCTGGGAGCAGTGTGCCTGGACAGGTCAGTTTTCATGACAGCTTAATCTCAAAAGCTTTAATATGTTCAGTTGACCCTTTCTATTATAAACTTGTCATGGAATGCCAGGTTGTCAAAAATGTTTGCAAGCACTGCTACTGCTCCAAAAAACCCAAAACTTAATACCGCCTTCAGTAAAAAAACAAAATTGAGGCTCACAAGGAATCAGTAAGAGCCGTGGTGGTGCAGTGGTTAGAATGCAGTATTGGAGGCTAATTCTGCTAACTGCCTACTGCCAGCAGTTCAAGTCTCACCAGCTCAAGGTTGACTCAGCCATCCATCCTTTCAAGGCCAGTAAAATGAGGACCCAGATTATTGGGGGCAATATGCTGACTCTGTAAACCGCTTAGAGAGGGCTGTAAAGCACTGTGAAGCGGTATATAAGTCTAAGTGCTATTGCTACCAGTAGTACTAATGTAAACCTTTTTTTAAGGGAAGAAAGAGAGAAATAGGAAATGCTGAAGATAATCCTGTATTTGTAGCTTGTTTGAAAGTAAGCTAATTTTTAAACTTTGGAAGACTGTCCCGCCTAGAGCAAAGATCTCAAAATCATTGCCTGAAGGCCACTTGCTACCTTCCAAGTCATTTTCTGCAGCTCATTACAATCCATGGGGGAAACAGTAAGTTCTGCAAGGAACGTCCCTCCTAGTTGGCAGGATCTACCCCAAGAGAAGGCAGCCTGTTTCAATGGGGATTACAAGTGAAGCAAAATAGACATTGGCTGCTTTCAGTTTTTGAAGCAATGCTGCCGTAAGGCAGGCACGTTCAGGAGCACATGTGAAGATAATTAATTCTAACTCTTGGTTTCTAGTCGTGTCGGATTGGACTGGGCTTGCACCATGGCAGATATTCTGCGAGCGCTGAACTCCTCCGCTCAGTGGCATGATGTGATTGCTGCCTTCACAGACCACTGCATCAAGCAGCTTCCCTTTCAGTTGAAACATACCAACATTTTCACGTTACTGGTACTTGTTGGCTTTCCAGAGGTGAGCATATTAAGGCACACGCTTTTCTAGGCCACTTTCTGAAGCTGCAAGTAAAAATGCAGCCAAGGCTGGCAGTGAAAACTTGATTGACTTCAGTTTAGAGGACTTTAGATGCAATAGACAAAAGTTATATTCAGGCATTCTTTCAGAATAACAGGCCAAATATCAGTAGTCCAGATGAATCACATAAATTGATGGACTATAATTTGTGTCAATTTACATGTGTATGTAATTATGCCAGTATCATAAATAGATACAAATGATGTAAATTTAGATTATAATGGCTAATCCCTCCCTCAAATTGTCCAGTAAATCATAGTTTTACTTGTAGCTTGCTTGGATAGAGAGCAAATCTAGCTATAATCTACATTAACTGAACAAATGTCATCTGAATGTCTCTTTCTAATTCTACAGGTTTTATGCATGGGAACCAAATCAGTGTATATGGATAATGCAAATGAGGCCCACAATGTGATCATCCTCAAGCATTTCACAGAGAAGAACAGGGCTGTGGTTGTGGATGTTAAAACACGAAAGAGGAAAGCAGGTTCGTGTTATCACATTTGGATATTTGCTTATATCTTGTATATAGAAACTTAGTTTGTGTGAGCTAAGTGGAAAATCACATGATCACAACTGTGCTTTCTTTTTCCCCACTCACGATCCAGTGCTGGCATATTGCTGCTACCTATAATTATTAGTTTCATAACTTCCACATTTGTTTGCCTCCTAACCATTCCTGCTTTGGAATGGTTATCCTAGTACTGAGATAATTAACAAGAAAGGAATTAGTGTTTGTAATTTACATTTATTAGAGAGGAAGGAATTACAAGAGAGTAAGCAGACATACAATGGGGATTATACTGGCTGTTTGCATAGCATGCTTGGTGCTGCCAGTGTCACTATGTCCCATTGTGTGCTTTCCTTCCATTGCAGTCCCTTCCTCTCCAATCTCTTCTCTGCAAGTGTACGGGGAGAAAAACAACAGGACAATGCATACTGACTGTAATGGTGATCATGTAACTGAAGGATGCTGTGAAGGTTGTAAATGCAGACATTGGTTGTAAAATTATTTTTCAGCACCATTGTAACTTCAAATGGTCACTGAACAAGGCAGTCAGTAAGCAAGCAAGGGCTATCTATATTGGAGTAAAATATTAGAAGTGGCTGAATGCGAATCATATGATAATATTATTTACTGCCAGCCTATTCTTAATCTATATTCTGTCTACATCATCTTTCTGTGAATATAAAAAACATAATTCTTTAAAGAGTTTATTTTTGAGATAGATCTGAAATCATTTTTTTAAAATGAATTTGTGTTTTTCTCACATTGCATCGTGTTAAGCCAAGGCCAGAATTAAGTAAACAGAGCTGAACCCAGGACAGCTACTAACCGAAACTTATGTATTCATCTATTTCTGTTCTAGTAAAAGATCTCCAGCTGATTAAGCCATGTGAGCAAGATGATGCTGAGTCTCAGGGCCAGCTCCGCCAGTATCTCCAACATTTTGTGTTTATAACTAGCCATCTTCTCCAGACCAGCATTGACAGTAGCCTTGCAGAGGCAGTGGAAGCAACATGGGTCTTATCTCTTGCTCTGAAGGGACTTTACAGAACACTTAAGGTACAAAAACGGACAAAGATTCCCAAGGCATCTTATGACTCAGAATTATATAAATCATTGTGGGGGGGGGGCATAGAAGAAAGAACACTGCTGATTTCTGATAAAGAAACATAGACTCACAGAACTGGAAGAGGCCATTTTGTTGTTGTTCAGTTGCTAAATCGTGCCCAACTCTTCGTGACCCCATGGACCACAGCACGCCAGGCCACTTGTCCTCCACTGTCTGCCAGAGTCTGCCTTAACCGATGCCCACTGCGTCAATTATACTATGTAATCATCTCATCCTTTGTTCTCCCCTTTCCTCTTGTCTTCATTTTTCCCAATATCGGGATCTTTTCAAATAAGACATCTTTTCTCATTTGAGCTTTAGCTTCAAAATCTAAGAAGCCATTTAGGCCATCACATTCAGTTTTCCGTTCTCTAATCCAGATTAAAGCATTAATAAAAAAAATGGCTGTCTAGCCTTGACTTTGAACCAATCATCTTAGGTTCTTTAAAATAACAGAAAAAAGAACCTGGAGGAACAAGAAGTTAAGAATATAACTTAAGAATGTTGATAGTTTTTATTAGCAAAAAGTTACAGTTAAGACAAAAGCCAGCAGCCAAAAACCCCTTCACCCTTCTAAAAAGTTATTTTCAATCTTTATAAATTTAATACACAAGCACTGCAATCCAAGATTACGTTTTCTTGATCAGGAATACTATATACCACACTATTTTTTCTTTGGGAAGGAACAGTGGTCTATAATTCTGTACACTATAGATGAAAATGTGATCCTTAATATGTTCAGTGCCTTTCTCATGTAAGAAATCCTTTAACAAAAAATCCTGAAAAAAATCAGTCCATATAGACCAGCATTTCTCAACCTCAGTATTGTTAAGATGTGTGAACTCAACAATGTTAAGACATCTGAACTCCCAAAAATCCCCAACATGCTGCCTGGGAAATTCCAGTTGAAATCCACCTATCTTAATGTTGCTGAGATTGAGAAAACCTGATAAACTATCAATCTTAGTCAAAGTGTTAACGGTTACCATTTTTTTCTTGTGACCAACAGACACATGCTTTTGAAGAAATCCGCACAGCCTTTCTGCAATCTGGCTTGCTTAAGCTATTGGTGAAGAAGTGTAGCAAAGGAACAGGCTTCAGTAAGACTTGGCTTCTGCGAGACTTGGAGGTAACATATCAATGCATTTAAGGGCTGGGCAAATTCTTCCCCACGTGCTCAGTTGTTTGATTATTCTGTACCTCGGCAGTTCCTTCTCATTCTTGCAGTTTTATATTCTTCGTCATTTCAATCTTTCTAATTGTGCTGCAGCTATGGAGAAGGAATGTTAAATGGATGTGTTGCTAGCCTTTTTGCTCCAGACTAGAATGATATACCCAGCAAACCTAAACTGAATGGAAATTGATGGAGGGAGGGGGGCTGGATGCTTTGTGAGTCTGTTATGGAACTACATACAGCACAACTCTGAGACAGCCTTTTTGAGAGTAAGAGTTCCATGGCACAATTCAATGAACTAATATTCACTTCATCACTTACCGATACATTATTATTGGTTATGTTCATGGTTTATTGTTCAACTACTAAAATTGAAGAGTATGGCTAGAGGCTAAAGAGGAAGCAGCCTGACAGAGGAGAAGCAAATCTGGCCTGTAATTTGTCTTGTAGCTTCAGTGGCTTTCCAATGGAATTTAAGTTGTACCTTGTCTTTGTCTTCGCAGATCTTGTCGGTCATGCTTTATTCTTCAAAAAAAGAGATAAACTCCATGGCTGAGCAGAAGGACTTAGAATTCAATGAGCGAGATCATGAACAAGCAGTAAATGAGTCTGTTGACACTTCTGATGCTGAGCAGAATAGGCTTGACCCACTGGAAGGCTTGGATGAAACCACCAAAATATGCTTCCTGGTACTGTTTTTTAATGTACAGTGGATGGGGTGGGGACAATGCTTCAGTTGTTCTCAGAAGCACAGCATGTAAGCTTGCATTGCACTGTACATGTTGTTTGAAGTTCTCTTCAGACAACAAGGGATTAGTCCTCATCAAGGCAAAAGACAGACCTAAGAATACAAGCAGAAATTTAAGATTAGTGTTTCACTCGGGGGGGGGGGAGGCTATTGGTATGTACAATCATACAGTGTGTGACCCTGAAGTTATATTCCAATTCACCACCTCTGCTTCAATATTCAACTTCAGTTTGTCCCAAAATCCAAATAAAAATCCTATTAGAATGTTACAGTGACAAAAATACAAAATCCATTCATGCCTGAATGATAATACTATCGATGTACTATCAGTTTCATGGACTCTAGTCAACTTTGAACAAATACACAGTTAGCCTCCGAAGTGAAGTCTAGTCCAAATGTAAAACTTTTTCTTGAACAAATCTATCTAATCTTTCAGGTAATACTAGGCTGATGTTTTTAGTATTTTTATTTCTTTGCTGTGTCCTGTCATAGTAAATGTAATGAATTGACAGAAATTGCATTGACACTCCCACCCTCCAGGTTTTGCAGGTAGATCTTATCCAGCCAGCCAGTATAATGATTGTATGGGGTGTGGGGGTAGGGTATTTGTGTGTTGTGGAAGCCTAACAAAATAATTCAGATTCAAACGTTGACTCTACCAATGCAATACTTCCACAGTGGTTTTTAGGGGAAAAGAAAAAAAAGTGACTTGGATTTTTGGTGTTTACTAGCAATGAAACATCTGATAAAAAAAAATATATTTGCAGTTATAAAAAAAACAACCAAGCCAAAACTAAGAATCCAACAATTCAACCCTGAGCTACATTGTCTACTATTAGAAAGTATTTTCCTTCTTCTCACCTAATCAGAGTTAAATCTATTTTCAGATGACACATGATGCTCTTGATGCACCTCTACATATTCTTCGAGCCATGTATGAATTGCATATGAAAAAGACAGATTCTTTCTTCCTAGAAGTTCAGAAGAGGTAGGAGAATTTTCGAACCCGACTTGGAATGAAAATTTGTGTAGCCATAGTGACTTAATTAATCTATTAATCAAGAATACCTAAAGAGGAAACTAGCAGATGGCCAGGAGTTTATTTTTAACAATTGCAGGTATTTTGCAATGGGGCAGGAAGACTTCTTGTATTTCTAACTGAGCTGTTGATGATTTTGAGTAAGATAAGAGTACCATTTCAGCTTTCTTGTAGGCCAGGTTTTAGTGAGGAGAACTATTTAGTGTGCAAGGAACATTCCATCATGGTCTTGCCCATTTACAAGCTGAAATGGCACAACCCCAGAGAGAGGCAGGCCACTTCTGTAAGATACCTTTATGCTATAATCTTTTGATAAAACAGCCATTTCCAAGCTGTTATCCTTTCATTTTTGCTGTAAATCATGGTGGTTAGAGCCCAACACATCAGACACATTTTCTTGACCTTGGAGACAGAGAGAGGATAAATTACTTGCAATCAGTTACCTTGTCTTTGAAAACATGCTTATATTGCAACTTAAAAGTGTAAGATATAAAAGATATTCTAAATTGCATGGAACATGGACAAGAAGATATCTAGAAACAAAGAAAGCCACATGACCATATAACTGCTAATATAAAGAGCACTTGATGGGATGAAACACAGAGAAGTGGTTTTAAATGTAGAGATTGCTCAGCTCAAAGGTATTGTCTTTAAATTCTGACAGTAAAAATATTTGTGCGCCTATTTTTAAAGATTTGATGGAGAAGTACTTACCATGGATGAAAGGATTCGTACATTGGCTCAAAAATGGCAGCCCAGTAAGCGTTTACGCACAGAAGAGCAGAATTCCAAAGCCCTGGATACAGATATGATCATTGTGCCATGTTTGGTGAGTGTACTGTTTTATACAAAGCATTTTTTTACTTTGTTCCGTTTATGTAGTAATATCTAATACTTCCACCAAATATGATCATTAACCATATTAGCCAGAACTGATTAGAATTGTAGTCTAAGCATCTGGAAGGACATGGGCGTTGAAAAATGTTTGTTGATTGCAATGTATACCAAACTAATATTGCTAACTATTTAAATAGTTATTTTTAATCTTTTTAAATTTTGTATTGTATCACTGTTTTAAACTGGCTGTAAGCCGCCCTGAGTCCTCCGGGAGAAGGGCGGGGTATAAATTTAATAAAATCTCAAAAAATCTCAAATCTCTATTCTTCAATCATTCATTGGCATAGCTGTGAGATATTTGGAGAAGCAGAAATTTAATACACATCTAAAGGATATTAAACTAGAAACACACAACAAGAAATACGACATATCTGCAGTATCAAACCCTTACCTTCAGAATGTACTGTAGAATATTAATGCATGTTTAAATTCTAGTCTCCATTTTGGAGAGCTTTACAAGTAGTCCTCAACCTACGTTCAGTCATTTAGCATGGTATATCAGTCAGGATTCTAGATGTGGACAAGCAAGATTTGAGTTCCAGTCTCCACTTAATTATAAAGATCCGACATAGTTTCTGTTACTGACTGCTACAAAAAAAATAAATCATACAATACATGGGCAGCATTCCAAAAGCGGGGTAGATTTTGAAATGAGACAACTTCACATCTACTGAGACACCCTTTATGTTACAGTCCAAGCCTGCTTCCTGCAGCAAAGCCACTGAAGAATCCAACCCAGTGTCCCAGAAACTCATCACCAACACAGAAAGTGACCTCCAACTTAGTTATGCCAAGCAACGCCGCACCAAAAGTTCTGTCCTCCTGCATAAGGAGTTGGACTCCAGAAGCAAGAAAACTGTGCGGGGTTATCTCTACCGAATCAATGAAGCTACTGCTGTCCTCTATGCCAGGCATGTCCTTGCTTTGTTGTTGGCTGAGTGGCCTGATGACATAGCAATAAGCGAGGAGATGTTAGATCTCAGTGGCCCAGCACACATGACATATATCCTGGACATGCTGTTGCAGTTAGAGGAAAAACAGCTGTGTGAAAAGGTAATGACTTGTTTTAGTATATCTCTCTGATTTGGGAGTGAACCGGGAAAAGTAGCTTGACACTAGCAGCAAATCAGAATATCAGTCTGTCCTAACTCCATTGTTTTGTTTTGTTTTGTTTTGTTTTGACCAATTTTGTTTTTAATGTGCTAGAAGACAATATGTTAGTCTACTATTCAAGTTGGATTTTAAGGAGGAGAAAAGTGAAACGGAATATTCCCATTTTCTCTCCTTCCGTGTTTTTCCTTTCCTTGTTGTCTGGTTGTCTCAGCTGCATAATTAGATTATTCAAGAAGATTGTTTGAAGTTCACGACAGGAGAGATCAGATGTAGAATGTCTGCAAGAAATTGTAAAGCACTTATTTGGCATGTAGAAGATCACAGTTCAGTCTCAAATAAAGCAATCCTAGAATGCCTGAGAATTTGGATAGCTGCTAGTCACCGTAAATGGAATTGGGCTAAGTGGACAATAGCTGCCTTATTTTCTCAGGGAGAAGTCGTGCTTCCTTTGAACATAAGTGATGTTACTGGAGCAATCCACTAATACTAACAAAGAAAATTCCTTTAGATGATCAGAGTTTTGACCTTAGAAATGTTCTTATCCATGTAGGGCTCTATAGTGCTCTAAATTTTGGCTTTGACTTAAAAACCATCTCCTTCCTCCTAGTTTTCTTGCTTAAGTTGGAAAAAAGGTTTGAAATTGCTTCCTAATCTTGTTAAGGATGATCTCTAATTAATCTTGTTCATACTTAAATCTGTGAATCCATTCCAAATAGGAGAAATAGTGAATATCAAGCACACCTCTACCAATAATCTAAGAGTAAGTTCTTTTCTCACTTTTAGACATCAGGGTCTTGGGCAAAAGCAGACAAGGGCCATCCAGGGTCTCTCTGTGTCTTTTCTTACTTTACCTTTCTTGTTTCATTATTCATCACACCCACCTGTATTTTTATTGATACCAAACTTAACAGTACTTTAACCAACATTTATTTTGTGTGGTCACTCCCTCCCCCTGATCCTTCCTACAGATCCTACTGAAAGTGCTCCGTGGGTGCAGTGGAACCATGCTAGCAAAGATGGCACTTACAGCCTGTCAGTTCATGGAGGAGCCTGGGATGGCGGTCCAAGTGCGCGAGTCCAAGCATCCTTACAACAATAATACAAATTTTGAGGTACTATGCTTAGTTGTCTTGACGCCAGGTGAGCAAAATGTCAGTCATGCTTGCATTGGCAGTTCCAAATGAAAAAGACCGTCCATCTCATATTGTTCCATTTTATCAAAAAGGTGGCTATGGCCAACCCAATTAAATGCCTTACTGTGGACTAGGTACAAGACTACCAAAGAAGAAATGGCGGACTGAAGGCAGTTCCGCAAAAAGTGAAGCTAATGACTGAGTAAAATGAAGAGCTGGCAAGTAGCCCCGCTCTGATAAGTCCTCTCCAGACGAGGAGAGAACATGCGATTACTCACGAGTGCTGCAGACTGTTGTTCCTCACGAGGAGACTGTGAGAAAGAAGTCTCTGGCAGGTTTAGAGCTCTGGGTGATGAGGAAATGGCCATTTTGCTCAAACTATGGTTGTCACCTTTGAAAGGACACTGGGTTTGTATGCTTCCTTTTCTAAACCCTTTCGGAAATTACTTATTAATTGCTTTTCAGCTACTAAGAATTTTTGGATCAACAGGTTTTATAGCACCAGATGGGTTTCCTTTAATCCTTAGTGAAAGAAGTTTTAAATACAAGTTTAAGGATTTTAAAAAATTGCTCGGAATAAACAACAAAAGGATGATTAAAATTTTGATTTTAGAAAGTTACAAATGGATTAAGGGGCCAGATAAGATATTTCAATCTTGTCTTGCAGTAAGATTTTGATATTGATTGTAAGGAATCCTTCCCATTAGAAAATGTTTTTTTTTAATTCTTAAAAATATTTATATAATAAAATAAGATTTAAAAAATTAGACTAGAGGGAAGTAAAGATTAGAATTAAAGGAGAAAAACATTTAAATTTGATTCTGAAAAGATTGACAAGTAAATTTTAAAATGTCAGGCAAAAAAGATGTTACATTGGACATACAAAAGAAACCAGCTGATGTCTTAATAATTAAAAGAGATATACAAATAATCAATCAATAATGACTTGGATAATTTTTTTATATTGGATTTTAAATAAAGACTTATTAAAGCTTTGGAGAATTTTGTGAGAAATGACAAAAAATGAAAAGAAATCAAGTTCTGGGACATTATTTGAAAGGACTAAAGATCAAGACTGTTAGGAGTAAAAGCAAGGACTATAGAGTTGTTTTGATCAAGGGTGACCAGAAATAATAATAATAATGTTATTTCTGGTAACCCTTAATGGACTTTTGCCGACCTCCAGATAGAAACGATGAGGCTTTAAGGATGTGTTTATACACAAGAGATGGAATATGGGTAGAGATCATTTGTGTTTTAAAAGAAGATGATACGTTGCTAAAATTATTTGACACCATCATAGCCACTTCTTTGATAAAAGGAAACAATAGGTATGGATGGCCCACGATCAGATGAATTCACAGTTGATTGAATAACTGTACAATACATGGCCCTTAATGCATCTGTCAGGAAGGAGGGATCTCAGGGGTCTTGCCCTAGGCTCAGGCTTTTCAACAAGGGGATAGAAGGGATGCTCATCAGATTTGCAGATGATACAAAACTGGGAGAAGTTGCTAATCCCTCGGAAAACAGGTTTTAGGTTTTTTTAGACTTGAACATTTATTTATTTTTATTCATTTTGTATGTATTAAAATTTTATACCCTCCATCTCCCCTTTAAGATGACTCTAGACCAGTGGTCCCCAACTTTTCCAGATTGGCGGACCGGCGGGGGGGGGAAGAGGGGATGGTTCTGTGTGAGTGGCAGGCGCATGCATGAGTGCGTACAACTCTGTTTGTATAAGTAAATCCAGTGCTTTTTTTCTAAAAAAAGAAAAAGGTGCTGGAACTCACATACGTCATACAACCCGCCTTGCCTACCCTATAAGGTTCCATCCAAAAAAAGGTGCCGGAAGTCCGTTCTGGGCGTTCTATGAGAAAAAAAGCCCCGAGTAAATCATTTAAGGGGAGAATCGGGAGGACTGTCTCTCAGAAAGTGGAGCAGGATAGCTGCTGAGGTTAAAAACAGCAGACACAGAAATTCCTTGAAAGAACGGTGAAATAAATCATTTTATTTATTTAAAAAATGTTTGAAGTGCTTAACCTTTATCTTTTGGTGAGGTGGTTAGATAGGCCCATGCAACTTTATATAGAGCCAAATGGTAGCTGGGCTGCGTGTTCCTCTTCATGGACTAGGCAAGGACGCCTTTTGCAGCCTGCCACTCATAACATTTTTTATTCTCCTTGCATCAGAGGCATAAAACTATCAAACCTCCACGGTGATTTCCCCATTTTTGAGCTGTAGGATTCCAGCAGGTTTTCTTTAGTCATTTTGGTTGATTGGCTTCTACCCATTTGGTTCATGTTGGTATGGGACTGTGGAACACCACTGATATTCATACATTCTTTTATCCACAGGATAAAGTTCATATCCCTGGTGCTATCTACCTCTCAGTCAAATTTGACTCTCAGTGTAATACCGAAGAGGGATGTGATGAGTTGGTCATAGCCAGCAGCTGTGACTTCATCCATGATCGTCATACATTCAGTGGGCCTCCACACAAATGGACTGATTTTGAACTTCCAGGTAAACTACAAAAGATTTCTTCAGGAAATCGATTATCCCTTATTTTGAAGGTCTGTGTCAGAAGTATAACAGAATAACAAAATTGGAAGGGATCTTGGAGATCTTCTAGTCCAACCCCCTGCTCAAGCAGGAGACCCTATACTATTTCAGGCAAGTGGCTGCCCAGTCTCTTCTTAAAAGCCTTCAGTGATGGAGCACCCACAACTTCTGGAAGCAAGCCGTTCCACTGGTTATCCCAAAGATGCTTTTTCACAAGGCAACTGGACTTCCTTGTTTTTCTTTGAAGACGTTTCGCTTCTCATCCAAGAAGCTTCTTCAGCTCTGACTGGATGGTGGGGAATGGAAGGATTTATACTCCTGCAGACAGCTGCCCATTTGCTTATCTGTGTCTTCAGGTCATCTGAGCAATGCAAAGCTGCGTAGAGTCACTGTGAGCAAGTAGACGGCTATATAACTATTCTAAAACAAACAAACAAATAAATCTTGATTGTTAATTTTAAACCCATCATAATTAGTTCCAATAAAAGAAGGAACTTTTTTTAAAAAAAAATAACCTAAAGCAATTTTAGTACAAATTCTTATGATAACTACAAATAGTAAAAAAAAAAAAAAATAGTTAAAGAGGTGAGTCTCCCTCCTGCAGGTGTATGAAAGAAATAGGGAAGCCTTATCAGATGGGTCACTTCAGCTTGTATGAGAGAATCTTTCCTTCTTATTTGACAGGAGATACACTCTACTACCGATTCACCACTGACATGAGCAATACCGAATGGGGTTATAAGTTTACAGTAACAGCTGGTCACCTGGGGAGATTCCAGACAGGTCAGTACTGCTTAGTATTGGAGCATTTTATTATTGCTTTGGTGGGTATCTTTGTGTAGGGACACTAAATAAAATAATAAATACGTACGTCGAGAACTTAAGAAGATCTAAGTCAGTCTCCTTCCATCAACACTGAGAGTGACCCTCCAACACATCTAGATAGGGGAAGTCAGAGTGCTGCCCTAAATAAATAAAAATAATTGTACTATCTATCTTGATTATTTTAGCTTTATGAAACTGCTTTTCTAATTTCAAGTATACTGTGTGTTTTTCTTTAGCTCTATATACCAGCTTAGTTATGAACGTATTTTAGCTTTATGAAACTGCTTTTCTAATCTCCTCAAGTATACTGTGTGTTTTTCTTTAGCTCTGTATACCAGCTTAGTTATGAACGTCTCTGCGGATAAGAATATAGGATTAATTAAAGAGAAGAATACAGAGACTTAAAAGAACGCATAGAAAATGCAGTGTGCTTATATTGAATTTCAGGCTTTGAGATCTTGAAACAAATGCTGTCAGAGGAAAAGGCAATTCCTCATATTCCACTTGCTAAAGTTTGGGAGTGGCAGGTGGGCGTGGCCTGCCGACAAATTGGACACCAACGATTGAAAGCCATCCACTTGCTCTTGAAGATCATACAGTGCAGCAGTGAGAGGTACACTTTTCGATCCTACTTTTGCTTTTCTTGAGGGAGTTCCCTGCTCTTGTGTTTTTGCAGAAAATGCATAATCCACAGTACTTATGATTTTGAGGGCTATATATTTTCATTTTAACCCCTTTGTTTAAATTCTCAGTTGGAACTGAAAGTGTAAAATGTTGAGTTCTCTCAGTTCCAAATTGTAAATGGAAGAAATAGTTTTGCCTCACAAGTGGTTACTTAGCTTTTTTCATACTTCTTTCTTCATAAATATTGACCTGTTTGTTTTTCCAATGAATCCAGTGGTAAGTCCCTCCCAACCACTCTCAAGGCAGCACTTAAATTTCTTCTGCAGCCTCTAGAGCAGGAGTGTCCAACTTGGCAACTTAAGATTTATGGACTTCAGCTCCCAGAATTCCCCAGCCAGCATGGCTAGCTGGGGAATTCTGGAGGTTGAAGTCCACAAATCTTAAAGTTAGTAAGGGTGGACATCCCTGCTGTACATAAAGGGATAGTCTCTTTTCCCAGTTGTTGATTTGCCTTGCTCCAGAGATGATGCACAGCTGTGAATTCTATGGGCCATTCATGTGACCAGAACAGTCAGAACTTTTCCCCCTCTCTTTTGTCCCTGTTCCCTTTAACTTAGTACAGGTGCCATGATCAGCAGGCTCATGTAACTTACTCTCTCTGCAGTGGCTGAGGCCAGGCATGGAGACCGGGCCCAGTGGCGCAGCAGTACTCCCCCTCATCTCACTGTGGTATTCCTTTCTGTGCTTCCCCAAGAGGAAAGAAGAAGGCAAGAAACGTTGCCTTGGGTTGCCAGCTGGCACAAGTCACAAGGGCTTTGAGGGCAGAGTGAAACATCACCAGTCCCCAGCTCAGACTGAGATCCCCACCACGGTGGGCAAACATCATCCTGCCACTCTTGTAGGGGGATCCTTGCCTCCATCCTAAGGAGAGACTTAGGTTCACCATCTCAACTATCATCTGGTCAGATGCAGAACCAGATAGCAAGGAAGTAGAATTCTCCTCAGATAAGGAACACGACCAGCAATTAATCCTCAGATCCACTAGGCTTAGTCAGAAAGCAGGTTTTTCACGACTGCTCGGGAACATCTAGACATCAGTAAGGCTTGAAAGACTCAAAATCATTTGGCCCTTCAGATGCCCCAAAGGTTCTAACCAGAAAAATAGGTAGGCACCTCAGGACTCCATCCCGATTTGCATCGGTTGTGTGCGGTTTTCACATCTCAGTGCCTTATCCTTCTGCACCTCTTTTTCTTGCTTGGCATTCTAATGCTGGGGAAGGCACTCTATTTCCTTCAAGAAGAAATCTTGAGCCCTGCCTCCGTAACAAGTGGGCAGAAGATGCCTACTATCAATTGTCCCAGCTCCATGGTGGAAAATGAACATTTACATTGCACCTTTTTAGTGCGGTTTTGTGTAAAACTAATACTTGGATTCCTAAGAACTACGGAGATAAAATGGCATTCAAAATAGTAACTTGAGAAATTGGTCTGCGTAGGTAAAACAGCGCTTAGCGGTCATGCCATTTACAGTGCACTGTCTTTCATGCTAATTTTAACACACCTTTTTTTTATTTTCAGAGACTGTGATCTCACTTTGCTGAAGCCACTGTGGAATCTTTTCAGCCACATGGAAAAAAACATGAAGTTTGAAGTGACTAAGCCAGGGGTCCTTCTTCCACTCCACCGGGCACTCACTGAACTTTTCTTTGTTGCTGAGAGCAGAGTTAGTGTAAGTCATTTGTTTTTCTTTGTTTTGCAGACCACAGATGTATATTCCTATAGTTTGCTTATGAGCCTCACTTTTTCTGTTTGCAGGAACTTGGGTCTCTGCAGGATTACTTGCTTGCCTTAAATACGGAAGACCATCTCTACCACTGTACAGCCCAGGTAGGACAGCCTGTTCCTCTTGTTCTAAAGCTCCTCCCCATATGGGTGGAGTCCCTTGAAGAGTTGAAACAAATTTGAAATGGGAACTGCGTGAAGTCCTTTGGAATGACTAAATTGGCATCAGGCCAATGAATCCAGAGACATTGCTCCAAAAATTAGCTCAAATACCGTAGTAAGAAAAACCAAGTGTTTATTCTATTATTATGTTCTAAATCTGCTTTCTCTGAGTGGGGAAAACTGGCTTTGAAATTCAAATTAACATGCTGAATTGAACCTGATAAAAAACTTAACAGTCAGTGGCATTTCTCGATAGTAAACGCGATATGCTTTTAATCATCTTTCTGCTTTTTTTAACTGTTTGTTTGTTTGTTTGTTTGTTTAACAGGCCCTGAAAAACATTGCTGCTATTAGTCTTGCCATTAACTATCCCAACAAATCAACAAGTCCCTGGAATGTCTAGGAATGTCTTTTGCTGCTCAGAATAACTTAGTTCTTGTCCAGAGGAACCTTGGTGCAAGCGTTTTCGCTCGGCTCCCGAATCGGAGAAAGGCAGAGGCCTTTCCTGCTTCAGTGTATGTGCACTCAGCAGCCAGCCAACCTTTCTTCCTCCCCAACCTAGATTCTGTAAGAGCAAAAGCGCACATCTGGGGAAATGGGGGAGAATTCCCTGGAGCACTTCCGGTGCCATATGCACTTCATATCTCTGGAACAGTATTCACCCTCTGAATCTTGGAAGAAAAAAAGGCAGGGAAGAGGGGATGAAGTTCCCCCAAAGAAGGAGAACTCAGGTCATCTTCTGGCAGTCATCGCATCTTCCGGTCATCCTGTGCATATCCTCTACCCAGAAAAGGCTAACGAGCGAATGAACTGGAATTAGCAAGTGGCAGCCTGTGAACGCCTGAATGAGGATGGAAGAAGCAAGATATTTAAGAGGGTTTTAGGCTACAGCATGGCGGAAAACTGAGTTGCTGCCTTACACCCTTTTTTCCTTTTGAGATGGAGGCTCCTTCCCTAGCGAGGGCCAGCTTCCAGGATCCAGATCAGTTCCTACAAATGAGCAAAAAGAAAGAATGTATTTTCTGAGAAGAGCAGGGTAGATTATCTGGGCATTTATGGAACGATAGTGTTGGGGTAGAGAACCAAGAAGCTGGCAGTTCTCCTTAAAAGCCGGTCTTTCACAGATAGCTCCAAACTCCTGAAGATGTCATACAATAAAAATTCCCATGGCCTGGAATTTACAGTATTTGCTCATAAGAAGGCAAGAGAAAGGAATTATTTTTTTTTCCCAATAAGATCCCATTGAGAAGAGGGAGGGGGGGATGCAACGGGGTTTTTCCTCCCACAAGATCTTAGGAATGCTGTGGTGTAGAGAAAGTGAACTCTTCATCTTGCTTTTCACAACAATAACCACAGAGCTCCTTCTGAACTGGGAAGACATAAGAAGATCTCAAACATGAAATATATAGGCTTTAATTTCTCACCTCAGGAGGGAAAGTAGCAATGCAGGGTAGGGGAGATTTTGTTGTTGTTTTTTTGTCCTCTCCCAGGACAACTGCATGGAAAGCTAGGTGCTTCTATGTGGAAACCATATATTGCCAGCTGTATATTTATATTATTATCAAGCTTGCCAGTCATCAGTTGTGCTTCAGTATGTCTTTCAGGATTTTCAGAATCCAGGGGAAAACGCACCTGGAGGATCTGAACATTGTGATGGCAAATCAGTGTAGGGACACACATCAAATATATTGCTCCTGCTGAAGCGTTTAAAAAAAACAACAGTGTTTTCTTTATAAAATGCCTTTTTTTCTAAAAAAAATGGTTGATCTTTTGAAAGTGAAAGACAGAGATTCAATGTTTCTCAACCTTAGCAACTTTCAGAAGTGCAGACTTCAACTTCCAGAATCCCCCCCCTCCAGACAGAAAGGCTGGCTGGGGAATTCTGAGAGTTGAAGTCCGCACATCTTAAAAGTTGCTAAGATTGCAAAAACCTCAGGCTAGATATAACTGCTGGAGATGATGCTGGGTGCTTGCATATTGGTCTTCAAGATTGTGCCAAGGGGCTGGAGCTTTCCCTGGCTTAAGCAATACACTATAGGAAAAGTAGAGAGTGCTTGACTGTTTACAATGGCAAATGTCAATCAATGTAGAAAAACCTCCAATTCTCTCATCTCTTTTCAAGAACAGAAGCCATAGCCAGCACAATCAGCTTTTGGCCAGGATGCATTCTCTCACCCAATCAGATTTTCCATAAAGCATCAATCTTAGGAGATGATCCCTGTTGTAGCAAAGATATCTATTGTCTTCCGAGCTGTACGTTGAGACAAGCTATGGATCACATACAGCCAGATGGGAAGCACTTTCTGAAGGCCATTTCAATGATAGTTGTATCCAAAGAGGCCAGAAATCCATTTGGAGAGCAATGTTGCTCCTGTTAAAAAAAAAAAAAAAAAAAGTTCATCACAATTTTTAAAAGGTAGGATCTTTTGATGGATAGCTTGTTGAAAGGGAAAAGGAACTCATGACAACTGGAGTCTCGGCTTATTTTTCACTCTCCTCCAAAACAAAATTGCAAATTTTATTCATGGTACATGGCATGACCTGAGACCTGTAATCAACAGTGTCATGGTTTCAATTCCTCCTGTTTCTGTTTGGCTTATGATGTGTCCCTTTCTACATAATCATATAAATATTGAAAGGAAAGTAACTGTTGCCTTGCATATTGCTTTTCCTATGACCAATAAGAATTTTGAAGCTAGAAAAGATTGAAACCGTCTTTTGTTCTAACCTCTGTACAAGGAATTTACTGGGTCACCGCTGAGCATGAACATCAATCATTGCCTTACATTGATTGCTCTCTTCATTTCTTATTTTTCTCACAAGGAAGAATTATGGCCTTTGTTTTAGCTAGCGTGAAAGATGCACATTATATATTGAATTAAGACAGTTAGCAAACATTGCAGTTAATATCTGTAGTAGTTTCAGATGAATGCAAAACTGAGATTTGAAGGGTGAATGTGGAGAAGAAAACAAGAAATGTGCCTACAAGTGATTATTGTGTATCTTAAATTGTATCCAACATATCGAGAGACTATTACCATCCTAATGCAACTTTATTTTCCCAACATAACACTTAAATGTTAATAGTCATTAATTTTCTTACATGCTTATTTTTTTTGGGGGGGGGGGGTTCAGAAAAAAAAATATTTTGGTTGGGGGAGGATAGTCTGTTTTGATTTAACATTATTAAAATCAACTTCTTAGATTTATTCCTGTTTGGCTTAATATGTATTTAAAAAGAAGTTATAAATGCGATGAATATATACAAATGAAGAGATATATTGTAAAAAATTATATTAAAAATGGAAGTACCCAAATATGTGACTGATCATTATGTAAACGTATTTGTTGACAATCCGCAAAAGTGTTTGAATTGTAGGAATTCCAAATAAATGTTTTTGGACTACCAGACCTTTGAGTATAACATCCTTCTCCAAACTGAGGCCTTCTGGGTGTGTTGAATTAGCTCCTATCATCCCCATCCAGTGTGATGGGAAGGATATCTCAACATATTTGGAGGGCATCAGGATTGGAAAGGTTGGTCTATAGATAACTGCTTTATTCTCTCATTCTCCTTCAGCATTGGCAGATTCTGTCCTTGTCCTATTGATTGTGTTCCCCCATTTCAGTGCCCTCCAGTGTGTTAGGAATGGAATCCCATCCAGAATTTCCAGCTAGTCTAGGTTGACTGGCTGGGGAATTCTGGGAGTTGAAGCCCATACCATCTGAAGGCTGCCAAGGTTGAGAAACACTGCTAAAGATGATCAACCAGGGCACTTCTCCACTTTCCATATATATTCTTTGTATAGTATGAAACAGGCTGATGGTCACTTCTGCGGCTTTGGTTGGCAGACAAGGTTTGTGAATGGTTTTTTATTGCTTTCCCACCTGATATCCTGCTATGCCACCTCATTATGGTTGGAGGGAAGGGCTTCCTGGGAGAGAGAAACAAAGAACACTGAAGGTATTCCAAAAATACAGTGTATCATTCCAGCAGGATCACCCAAAGCTTGAGGGTGATTTCAACTGCCCAGTTAAAGCAAGTAGGTACATATATCTGACATCAATATTATAGGAAGATGCTGAAGGTAAGTTACCACTTTAGTAACAACAGCAAACAGTCATACTGTGTGGGAGAAAGCAATGATAAACTATTCCTGCACTTTACCAAGAAAGGCAGATGGGCAGACAATATAAAGTGGTTGACAAATAATGCCAGATGATAGACTTCTCAGGTCACGTGGCAGTATTACTACTGAGGAAGAACTGAGAATCTTTCAGTGTTCTAGTGTATGATGCAGCTATATTAAAGCCCTCTGGATGTCTACCTTGTGATGTTGCCCTACAAGAAAAAAAGCTGCAGACTTACGTATATGGGAACATGGAAATTAAGAAAAATGAACATGGGAAGTCACAACACATTGAAAGATTAAAGGAACTAGACAGTAATGCCTTGGGTGTCAGCAAATTGAAATTGAAATTCCCCAGCTAGAATTCCCCAGAATTGGAAACTTTCAGTAGATCATACTGTTTACTTGTTGGAACATGGAAACAAGAAATTGCGTTGTTTTCATACAGCAAAAGCAGTACTTGGATGCAATGCAGTAGTCAGTCAGCAGATAACATCAGTTAGATTTCACAGTCAATACAGCATTTCTCAACCTTGTGAACTTTTCAGATGAGTGGACTTCCAATTCCCGGAATTCTCCAACCAGCATGGGTGGATGGAAAATTCTGGGACTTAAAGACACACATCATAAAGTTCACAATGTTGAGAAACCCTGCTTTAATAGGATTATTATCCAAGTTTGTGCTTCAACTGATGCAGAAGAGGAGGCTGACAAATTTCATACTCAAATTTAATCTGAAATTTATAGTCTAATCTAAACAATGCAAGCAGGACGTGCAGTGGTAGCTGAAAACTGGAATGCTGAAGTAGGACAATATGGCCTAAGTAACAGAAATGAAGCAAGATAATAACCATTTCAGGCAATCCAATAATTTATTCATTACTGTTCTGATGAATATTTTTCAAACAACATGGACATCCCCAGATGAAGCACACAGAATTAGACTGACTATATTATTGATACAAGGATTTGGAAGTGCTCAGTTAATTGAGCTGACTGTAGAATGGATCATGAACTGCTCATATGCAGTCAAGGAGAAGCTGAAGAACAAAGCCTGTGAGTTACCACAATAAGATCTTGAGCATATGTTCACCCATTTTCAAAGAGAAACTGAATCACTTTGAAATCCTGATCCTCACTGATAGGGAACCAGATAGGAAAAAGTGTTTGCCAAAGATCAAGAAAAAGAAAAGTTGGATATCAGAACAAACAGTGGAAAATGGAAAGTGCAAAGAGGAGAAGCCAAAGCCAAGAAAGAAAATATCTCAGGAAGGAACCTAACAAAGAATTTCAGAGAACTGGAGACAAGAAACAGTATTATAATTAAATCGTAAAGATATCAAAGATGAAAACAAACACAGAAAAACAAGGAGAGTTTCCCAAAACATCTCCAAACTCAGAATCACAGAATCATAAGGTTGGAAGGGAGATCTTCTGGTCCAACCTAAGGCAGGAGTCTTTATACCATCCCTGACAAATGATTGGACAATATTTTCTTGAACACCTCCAGCAATGGAGCATCAGTAATATCAGTAACCTGTACTATGCTGATGACATTACTTGGATTAACTGAAAAAGTAAATGATCTGCAAACCCTAGTAATGAAAATCAACAGGAACAGTGAGAAAATAGAGCTAAATGTAAGTATGAAGACAATCAAATTAATAATAATAGGTAAAGCCTTAGAAATGAGGGGTCCTTGGTGCTCTCTGAGCTCGCTTGTTTTCTTGCAAATGTTTTATTATCCAAACTAGGTAACATCATCAGACTAGCACTGATGATATTACCTAATTTGGATAATGAAACATCTGTAATAAAACAAGCCAAGCTCACAGAGCACTAAGGACCCCTCATTTCAACCCTGAGCTACAAATATTCTCCTTTGTTAAAAGCCTTAGGAATGAGAACAAAATTAGCAGTAGATAGTCTCTGTTCTTTAGGATTAACCATCAACAGCAATCAAGAAATATCTGCCAGGGAAACATTTGGTAGGGTAGCAGTTGAAGGCTTTGGAAAGGATATTTAGACATTATGGACTTTCTGTACCCACAAAGATGAGAATCAGAACCAATGCAGGCAATGGGTTTCCCTGTGACCCACTATGGAAGTAAACATTAGACTTTGAAGAAGCAGGATAACAAGATTGATACTTCTAAATTTTGGTCTTTGGAGAAAGCTCTTGAGAATATCATGGAAAATCAAGAAAACAAACCCGTGGATCATCAAATGAATCAACCCAGTATTCTCACTTGAGGCACAAATAACCAGACTCAAATTATCATATTTTGGTCATGTTATGTGAAAACCTAGCTCTCCTGAAAGTCTGTGATGCTGAAAAAGGCAGAAGGAAAGAGGTGGAGGATCAGCAGCAACATGAATGGCTTCAGTTACAGCGGTGATGGATACATCATTGGAAAATCCAAAAGAGCAGACAAGAGACAGATCATCCTGTAAAAAGTCTGTGCAGCTGCTAAGACACAGCATCAACTTGAATGTCCATAATCAATTGGCCTGCTTCCCAGCCTATTTCTCATTCAGTGGCTCATTTAATAGATTTGACACTCATGACATAGTGTCCCTCCCAGGGACTCACAGCCTAATAACAGATGAAATCTAGAAAGGTGGAGGGGGAAAAAAAATAAGCATTAGACTGTTCAATTATAAGTGACACAATTTGTTACAGAGGATAATGGGCTCTTAGCAGGAGCTCACAACATTTATGGAGTTAAGACGTTGCCATCAAAGTTGAACAAAATGGCCCCAAATGAAATTGAAGCAGCAATTTATAGTTAAATTGATTACTCCTTGTTTAATCATGTAATTTCTTAGCAACCTTTGGAGAGAGGGGGTTGCATCCAATGCTTTCAAGGTCTACATGCAGCTTGGAGACATTAGTGTGTATCGTAAGCTTTGAGAAAAGTCCTGTAGCATGGAATTTAATTTTGGCCAGTTTTCAGGCCTTTGAGTCTTCTTTTTCTTCTTCTTTACTTTCTCTTTTATCACTTTGGGTGTTGAGGGAGACACAAAGTTCCAGGCTCTTGCTCTTCTGGCGGCCTCAACCATTGTTAATTGATGTTGTTGTAGTGTGTCTTTGATGTTGTTTCTCCATCTTTTGGGTTTGCCTCATGTTCTTTGACTTTTGCCTCTTTTTGTATATGCCTTGTATGGTATAGAATCCCATGACACCCTCTCCCGGTGAGCAAACCATTTTATTTGCTGTTTTTGTATGTAATACACAATGCCAATTCTTTCTCTTATGCTCTCATTTCTGATTTTATCTCTTCTGGTCATTCCAGCAGTTTTCTTCAAACGTCTGATTTCTGCGGTGACTAACTTTTATTTATGTTTTGTTGCAAGTGTTTGGTACTGGTAACAGCCCTTGAGTAGCTCACCTTAACCACAGTTAGCTTAGGAGACAGCTCTAGAACAGGAGGGGAACTTTATTCTGTTACCAAAGGTGGATGGAGGTGAAGCAAGTTGCTAGGAAGGCCTTTACACACCGAGCATCTTCTTTGTTATCTATGAATTGGGGGGGGGGAATGGGGTGGACATTTCCTGATCAGGCAGTTAAAAATGTACAAAAGGCTGGCTTTGAAGATTAGCCCTAGATTAGGGTTTCTTACTTGGCGGTTCTGAGCCAGTTTAATCTAGCGGTGAAGGCACCAGACTAGAAAGCAGGAGTCCGTGAATTCTAGTCCTGCTTTAGGCAGCAAAAGCCAGCTGGGTGACTTTAGACCAGTCACCCACTGTCAGCTCAACCCACTTCAGAGGGTTCTTGTCGTGGGGAAAACAATAGGGGGAAGGAGAACTAGATATGTTGACTGCCTTGCGTTACTTATAAAAATAATAAAGGCAGGATATAAAATTTAAAAATAAATAAAAATATGTTAAAATGTCTAAACAAAGTTTCTCCCCCTGCCCCCCACTATCCAGTTATCTTTCATTTTATCTTGATTCTCCATTTCTCTTTCCATTGCAGGGCCCTTTGCTTTAACCCTTTGCTTTAACCCATCCTTTATTTATTTTTTTTGGGCAGGAGTAAGTGAATGTTCCCCCCCCCTTTTTTTAAAAAAAATCTACCAGAAGGTGGAAGGGAATTGCATTAGAGGGCAAAATAGCGGGTAGATATTGGTGGAGGATCATTTTATCAAAGTAATTTGCTATACTGTGTTAATTTTAATCAGGGGCCTTTTAGAGGGCAGGGAGATCCTGGCTCTGCCAATTCTGGATTGGCTTCCAGCAGGTATGTAGTTGTATCTGTACACACACACACATACAAACACACACACACACATGCATGCACACACACGGCAGAAGTCTTTGTAGGAGGAGAGACGGATCAGTCTACAGTAGCCAAAATTTAGAAAGATCTTTGCAGGTGAACACATTTTATCACAAGGCAGATGCTTTCATAAACTGGAAAAGTGATCGCAGGCTCCTGAATTACTGAGGAGGTGAAATCTCCAGAGGCGTTGTTGCAACCCTAGTTTGAATTTTTGGCAGGGGGCACAGGGGCCAGGGGCTGGGCTGGGTATTGCATAAGGTTTTGTGTGATTCTTCTGTGTGTGTTCTTCTTTGGTTGATGGTGACGATCTTAAATTCAGATTGGTTTCCCCTTTCAAGGAAATAGAATTATTTTTTTTCCCTCTTCATCCGGCAGGCTGCCAAGGAGGGGACAGATTGTTCTTCCCACGTTTCTTCCCAGAAGTCTAAACTGATGGCTTAAAAAGCGCTTTCAAAATGAGGCTGAGGACTGTGTGGCATTAAGCCAAAGGCTGTTCTTGCTATGCCTACCTTAAATGGACTAAAGACCTTGTTCCTTGAGGCCTTCTTTCATTTAATTCAATTTGAAAGGGGTAAGAATGAAACTGGCTATGCAAAAGTAAATATTTAGCAGTAAATAAATGTATGATTCATCAAATTAGCTTTCCTGCTCGGAGCGCAAAGTGGCTCAGATGGTTTTTCTTCACCGCATTCTGGGAAAAAGTGACCGACTGACCCAAGGTCATCAGCAAGCAATGAGGCTTAGTGGGTGGTTTGAGCCAAATCCAATTATTGGCTCCAGCCTTTAAGACATATCCTGAAGCCAGGTTGGGATTATTTGTGTTTATATCTAGTATTATCTTCCCTAATTCAAAGAAAAGAAGCAGGCATTCACATCATCTTACACAGTAGAGATGCCAAAAAATGAACTGGGGGCTTTTTGCATATCTCATTTCCTCACTTCTTCAGAACCTGTTAACTGTCTGGATATGCCTCGCAAACAAGCCCATCATCCTCTAGGACAGACACGTCAAACCTGCGACGTCACGCAACGTATTGGAGCTTTTTCGCCATTGCCAGCAATGGGGTGGGCATGGTTTCCCGATGACGCGTCCGGCCTGCAGGCCAGCAGGTTGACACCCCTGCTCTAGGAGGTCCTCCATGAAAACCTCCTAGCCTGCAGTGTTCCTAACACCTGTATAAAAGGTAAAGTAAAGGTTCCCCCTGTCCAGTCTGTCTGACTCGAGCGGTGCTCATCTCTGTTTCTTAGCTGAGGGAGCCAGCGTTGTCCGAAGACACTTCTGAGGTCATTTGGACAGCATGACTATATGCTGAAGCGCACAGAACGCTGTTACCTTCCCACCAAAGTGGTACTTATTTATCTACTTGCAGTTGCATGCTTTCGAACTGCTGGATGGGCAGAAGCTGAGGCAAGAATGGGAGCTCATCCTGTTGTGCAGTGCTCAGGTCTTGAAGCTGAGCTGTCAGCTTTCCAGTTGACAAGCTCAGTGTCTTTAACCACTGATAACTGTATACAGTTTTGATCTTTATGCATCTGGTTTCTGCACCAAATGTAGCTTCAAATTGCATTGTTGCTGATTTTTTTAATATTGGCATTAATTTCCAGCTTTACCCGCCCCCCCCCCACCATCACCTCCATTCCCAATGCTATGAACTTAACTTTTTCCGATCACAATGGTTGAGATTGGCCGCAGGTTCTCTTGTAACTAAGACACCAAACCTGGTTGCTAAATGGCACTGTTGTGTTAACATGGCAACAAGCTCTCAGAAATCTGACAGCAACCTACTGATGCTCATGTATTTATTCTGTTTCTCAGAAATCTGGGAAAAAAGTGGATTTTCACACATTGGGCAGACCAAATTTTCAACTGATCTTTTGTGCCATCCACAGGAATGTCATAGGAAAGGTATGGAAGGTGGAACTTCAAAGTTATAAACAGATTGGCCAGTGGAAACCTGGCACTCAAGCAAATCAGCCATCAATAGACACATAGAGATAAACAACATCTATCTACCACTCAAAAAAAACAATAAAAAAGTCCAAAAGGAAACAAACAGACCAAAATACCACCTCACCAGATGAACAGAGGTGACCCTCAAGATTAATGCTAGACTAACAATCGAGACGCAAACAAAGCCCGATCAAGAAACTACCAATTCAGACAAACAAGCAACAGTAAACAACAGCCCAATCAAGGAACCATCAACACTGAGAAGGCAAGCTACTAATATATAAAACGAGAGCAAATCCCACTCCCTACTAGTATTGATGATGTTACCTAGTTTAGTAATGAAACGTCTGTAAGAAAACAACCAAGCTCAGAGAGCACCAAGGACCTCACAGATGGCTAATTATTTTCTCCTCTTAATTAAATTGCATTAAAATAATGGGGGGACAACCTTTTTTTTTAACCTACCATCAAGAGGATCAAGCACTGGTTGGAGCCTAATGTCTGTTTCTTTTTAAGATGGTAATTGCATGGATGTGTCATATTTCATTTTCCTGGAACAATGTGGAAGGCATTTGCCACTGCCTTCTTCCAGTATGGGTTTTGACTTCCTAGCCTAGTTACAGACCTTGATGGTAGTCAAGTAACTGTGAGAGGGATCTCGGAGTCCTAGTGGACAATCACTTAAATATGAGCCAGCAGTGTGCTACAGCTGCCAAAAAAGCCAACTCAGTGCTGGGCTGCATTAACAGAGGGATAGAATCAAGATCACGTGAAGTATTAATACCACTTTACAATGCTTTGGTAAGGCCACACTTTGAATACTGCATCCAGTTTTGGTCACCACGATGTAAAAAAGATGCTGAGACTCTAGAAAGAGTACAGAGAAGAGCAACAAAGATGATTAGGGGACTGGAGGCTAAACCATATAAGGAACAGTTGCTGGAATTGGATATGTCTAATATCTCAGGGGCTGCCACAAAGAAGAGGGAGTCAAGCTATTTTCCAAAGCGCCTGAAGGCAGGACAAGAAGCAACGGATGGAAACTAATCAAGGAGAGAAGCAACCTAGAACTAAGGAGAAACTTCCTGACAGTTAGAACAATTAACCAATGGAACAACCTGCCTCCAGAAGCGGTGAATGCTCCAACACTGGAAGTTTTTAAGAAGAAACTGGACAGCCATTTGTCCGAAATGGTATAGGGTTGGACTCGATGACCTCCAAAGTCCCTTCCAACTTTATTATTATTATTATTATTATTATTATTATTATTATTATTATTATTATTATTATTATTATTATTATTATTATTATTATTATTATTATTATTATTATTATTATTATTATTATTTACTACTGTATGTCTGATCCTGCTTGGCTTTTCTGAGATTAATGAAGTACGGTAGCTAAATGCAGATTCTAGCAGTAGTAGGCAACTTGATATCTTTATTCCCCCCCCCCCCCATTTTTTGGGAATGTGGTATATTGCACAGCAAACTACAGTATCCACTGCAGCATAATTTTTCCTTACAGCAGTATTTCTCAACCTCAGCAGACCTAAGCTGTATGGACTTCAACTCCCAGACTTCCCCAGCCAGCATATCTCTGGGCTTCACGTGAATGTTGTGTATTCAGCTTTGTCCCAAGAAGGCAAAAGTAGCTTGGAAGGTCAAGAGTATCCTGGAAGGATGGGACCAAAATAATGGTGTGTCCTTGTTTATTGTTTGAAAATAGCTGAAAGACAGAAGATTGATTGGAATCTTAATAGTGGATTATTATTATTATTATTATTACTTATTATTACTTTAATTTATACCCCGCCCTTCTCCCGAGGGACTCAGGGCGGCTTACAGGTAAATAAAAACAGAGCTATACAATAAATATTTAAAAGCCAAATTAAAATATATATTAA
>NW_015388287.1:165304-174778 GCF_001527695.2 Protobothrops mucrosquamatus
GCACGGCGGAAGGAGGGGAGATCCGGAATAATCCGGATCTCTGGGGGGAGTTCGTTCCACAGGGTGGGGGCTCCCACAGAGAAGGCCCTCCCCCTGGGGGTCGCCAGCCGACACTGTTTGGCCGACGGCACCCTGAGGAGGCCCGCTCTGTGGGAGCGTACCGGTCGATGGGAGGCAATCTGCGGCAGAAGACGGTCTCTAAACAAGAAATTTAAAATGTTCTGTAGATTGAGGAAAGTGTCTTAGTGAAGTCACAGCGTTAGCCAATTGGCACTATCCACAGCTGCCTTATGCCTTAAACTTACAGGCCTTTTGTTTTGCAGAACTCAGTTCTAAAAAGATAACAAAGGATACCTAATATGAGAATTGCGTTTCCTGCCAAAAACTTTCTGGTGACTATAAAGGTTGCATTTTCTGCCAAACAGGGTCCTTCCGCTCTAGAAAGCATGCCTCATAAATCATTCAGACAGCTTGTCCATCCAGCTCTGTACTGTCTTTACTGGGAAAGAAGCCCTTGTGGGTTTAAGACTTGATCTTTAGCATTCCTTCCTTGAGATGTTGGGGAGTCCTCTTTTTGCAAATCAGCTCCCCTAATGCTGAACTCTCACCTACCCACCACCTTTATAACTAGTGTCTGAGGAAGCCAAGAGCCAGGGTGCTTATCCTTGATTGGCCCAGTTACTGCTCACAAGTCCCTCGGCTTGACTCCAAGACACACAAAGGACACGAGGAACGCCATGTCCTGCTGCCAAGGATGGGTAGGTCTGTTCCGGGAACTTCAGGAACTACGACATAAGGCCTGCAGGCAACTCTTTCTCCACCTACAGATCAGCTGTCTGGGTGAGGGCCTCCTAGCATGGAATGCAAACAACTGTTCTCCTGTGACTTCCTTCTGTCTCTTCCTTTTCTGTTCGCTAATGCCATTTTTTCCCCCCGAAAGCCATTTTTAAACAAGCTTTCTCTACCTGATTTGCCTTAAGACCCTTTGCCTCAGCAAATTAGCTACCTTGGAACAAAGCAAGAAATGGACCTGTTCTAATCCTAAATAAATTCATTTCAAACAGATCTTAGCATCCTTTGCTTTCGATGCTGAGATGCAGAAACAAATTAAACAGAGATATGCAATGTACCCCCCCCCCCATCATTTCTGAAGGTATTTTTTTGGCAAAAAAAAGTAAAAGCAACCCAATGGCAAAAGTGAGTTTGTCTTCAACCTTTGCAAACAAGAGGACTCTACTGCCTTGAAATATTGATTTGACCTAAATGTTATTCATTATTTTTCTTGGGTGGTTGCCAGGCTGAAGGAGGAAGTACTTGAAAAGGGAAAATTGCTGAGAAACAGATTCAGATGGACTCAATCAGGAAGTTGTGTCAGTTCAGGGTTGGATAGTTTACTTAGTATAGTTCAACAAAGTATCTATAGCACTTGTACATGTACACACATATTCTCTCTCCTGGAAACTCTAGGTTTCCATTATGTTGTGTGTGTGTTTTTTAAAATGTCTTAATTTAGCTGTTAACATTTTTTGCTAAATATACTTGTTGCTGGAATTCCTCAGGCTGAGGCCACCTCATTAAAGTCATGAGACCAAACTTTCTTAACCTAGGACCCTTCCAGATATGTTGGGGGACTATTTCCAGCCTGCAAAGATCTGGGAATTGGGAAGTCAACCCAGTTGGAAGTCTTTCTGTGCAGAAAAAAAAACAGTGCTGGAAGGTGCAAAGATAATCCAGATCATTTTAGTGAAATGACTAACATACCTTCCTGGGAAAGGATGAAGTTGATTTGAGATCATTCTTCTCTTTAGATTCCAGGGCAGAACATGCTTTTAGCCAGATCCTCCCAATAGAAACCTCAAAGATTTTCATTTCACCGTAATGAATCTTAAATATGACACACAAAAACAAAATGCAATTCTCCAAGAGAGAATAAAAACCAATGATGTCTACAGTTGAATCAGCCCCATCTTGACTAAGTTTGCTGAGGATAATATTGTCCCTCCTCATCCCACTGCCATTTTGCCCCACTTTCCATTGCCCTATCATGTGATGCTTACTAGGAAAATCCCTCTGACTGGGTGAAAAGAGCAGAACCAGAGGGAGATAGAAGGAAATGCTTTGTCCCCACCAATCATCCCATTCACTTGTGCTGCCCAAAATCATCCCACAGAGAAGAAGTAAACCCAACTCACTAAAGCTATCTTAGGGTGCAAGATGGAGATCCAATCTGAGCTTATATAAGAGACCTTCTTATGGGCACTTTGACACAATACAGTACTCTATGATTTATTGTTTGCCATTAAGTCACAGCTGACCTTAGTTGAACAGATATCTTGTTCCTAGGATGCCATGTCTTCACCTTGGTCTTTCAAGTCTTCCAGTGATGCTGCAGCAATCAAGTCTATCTGCCTCACTGCTGGTCATCCTTTTCTTCTATTTCCCAAATCTTTCTCCAGGATTATGGACTCTCAAGGGAACTGGGTCTTCTGAAATAAGGTATTTTGAGCCTTTTGTGCCTCAACTGAAAATTCTGGATCGACTCAAGGCCAGTTGGAAATCATCCCAGGATCTCTGTCATCACATATTGGTGATGTATTTGAAATCACAGCTAAACCTAGCCATTTCTCTAGAAAGATACAGCTCTACAAAGTGTGGGGCTGGTTGGTTGTCCCCAGATGAGGGATCTTCCCTCAGTCCAATAGCAGTTTGTGCTTCCTGTTTTGCTAGGAATGGAAGGACATTTTTTGTTATTTTTGCATGTGCTGCTGCTTATGGTAGCCCAGTGATTAAACTTTTTTTGCTCTTAATATACGAGGTTGGCAAAAAGGAATACACAGATTGTCTTTGGACTGTTTTTAAGAGATAGCGTAATGAAAACAATAGCGATGTAGAAGGACCTTAATGAACACCACTAGGTTCCTAGGATATTTGGACAATCATGTCCAGTTTTCTGAGACTGCCTGGCAAGTTTTTTCAGAAGTGATTGACCATTGCGTCCTTCTCAGGACTGAGTGTAAGCAACTAGTCCAAGGTCACCTTGCTGGTTTTATGTCTAAGGCAGGAGTAGAGCTCACGGTCTCCTGGTTTCTAGCCTGGTGCCTTAACCACCACACCAAACTCTATTTGTGCTAGGTTGCGTTTGTATATAAGTAAGCCTGAAAAGCAAAATAATATAGAAAATGGTGCATTCCTTTCAAAGGAACTAGCTTACTCTTCAGAATCTTTATTTACCATTAGATATCACACCAATATATTTAGTTTTCTTCTCCCCTCTTCTTAAAAAATGGCTCTGCAATGGTCCCAGTAATGTTTTCATGCTCTTTTTTTGATTCCAGTGATGCTTCTGGTATCTTTTGTTAATGTGTGTAGTTAACTCAGCAAGGACTTGGTCTAGATGCCCGATTTGAGACCTCTTCTAGCTGTGCTTTCACCCTCCATGACCCATTTTGTTTCTTGCTGGGAAAAATGTTTCTTCTTGGCACGGGGAACAGTGACTCATTCACGTGTGAAACTCCCACTGCTTCTGGCCATGCTTTTAACAAAATGAGTTGGCAAAGGAGCTCATTCGTTTCTGCTTCACAGGGCTCAGGACCCTTGGGATCCAGAGTGCAGAATAACATTTGGCAAAGGCTCGCCCCTGAACACACACCCCCCCCCCGTGTCCCTGCCGAAGGAAAACTGACAGGCACACTTGATGGGATGGGGAGATGTGGGAGAGGCAGCAAGACACTGCAAACTCTCCCCGTGCAAACCCAGGTTTACTTGTGAGGGATCCCTAAATATTGCAGGAGAGGGAACAACAAGTAGAATGCATTAAACAGGGGGCATTGGGGGGCATTAAGCAGTTTTTTGAGTGTTGCTTTTAAGTTTGTATAACCAAATAGCAGAGTTGGAAGGGACCTAGGACAGTGGTGGCGAACCTATGGCACGGGTGCCAGAGGTGGCACTCAGAGCCCTCTCTGTGGGCACACATGCTGTTGCCCCAGCCTTGCCTCCCCCCACAACCCCCTCATCAGCAGCCCCCTGGAGGAGAGTCGCCCCCGAGCGTGGCCCACGCGGAGCAGTGCAGCCAAGGACATGGCAGCCAGACAGCGTAGACAAGACTCTGCCCTCATGCACAGTTGATGCTGCGGGGCATGGGCAGAGGGAGTGGCTGCCATGGCGCTGCTGGGCGATCTGCGGTGGACCCTGGAGGCAGTGTGGCCCTGCGAGCAGGTGGGGGCGGGGCAGGGGTTGGAGCGGGGGCGGGGCCAGTTTTTGGGCACTCGGTCTCTAAAAGGTTCGCCATCACTGATCTAGGAGGTCTTCTAGTCCGGGTATAGGCCGGGCAGGGGTAGGCGACGTTGGCTCTTTTATGACTTGTGGACTTCAACTCCCAGAATTCCTTAGCCAGCATAGCTGGCTCAAGAATTCTGGGAGTTGAAGTCCACGAGTCATTAAAGAGCCAAGATTGCCTACCCCTGCCCGGCCTATACCATTCCAGACAAAACGTTGTATTTGGGAACATTCCCATCCTGAGTCATTCCATCTCTGTATTTCAGCCTACCTTAGCTTTCAGGTGGCCTCTGGATGCACTGGATTTTAATCACCTTAATTTTTTCCCAAATTTTATTATTTATTATAAAATACAAATAGAAATAAAAGTCAGGGAAGTTAAACAAGAAAGAAGGGAAGAGCAGAGAGAAGGAAAGGGGGAAAAACCTGTGACTTTTGACTATTTTCAGTGCAAGAGAATACAAAAAAAGTTACATCTTTAACCTTTGGCTTTACATTTCTAAAACCATTTCAAGCTGGTTTTGTAACAACAAAGTTATTCTAGTTATCAAAACCTAAAATTAATGTTTTGTTTTTTTCCGTTTTAAGCACAGTAAAGGTAGTCCTTGACTTACGACCGCAACTGAGCCCAAAATTTCTGCTGCTAAGCAAGACAGTTCTTCAGTGAGTTATGCCCCATTTTACAACCTTTCTTGCCACGGTTGTTAAATGAATCACTGCAATTGTTAAGTTAGTAACACGGTTGTAAAGTGGATCTGTCTTCCCCATTGACTTTGCTTGTCGGAAGGTCACAAAAGGTGATTACATGACCCCAGGACACTGCAACTCTCATAAATATTGAGTCAGTTGCCAAGTGTCTGAATTTTGATCATGTGATCACGGGGAGGCTGCAATGGTCGTAAGTGTGAAAAACAGTCCTAATCATTTTTTCAGTGCCGTTGTAACTTCAAACAGTCACTAAACAAATGGTTGTAAGTCGAGGACTATTTGTATCTGGGAGCAGTTTTTAAGTAGAAACAAAACTAAATAAATTCTTCTTTTTAATTAAAACAGTCAATTTTGCCATCTCTGCCAACTCCATCACCTTTGCCATCCATTCCTCCATTGTGGGAATTAGTGTTTCAATTTTTACCGTCTTAATTTGGCTACGCTAGATTTGGAGAGCTGAAATCCAGTACTTTTCATGATCACATTATTGGAGGAAGATTCTACACTTTACAGGATCTGCTTGTTTTTGTTAAGAACCCTTCAATCTATGTGACCCTCACAGCATTCAACACTTACCTGGAATGGGCAAAACCATTTTTTTTCAACTTTGAGAGTGGGGGCTGTTTATGGGAATTTGCAGAGATTTCAGGCATCCATTTCACATCGGTTCTCATGCTAGTTTTGGAAGGTGGGTATTAAGGGGCAAATGGTCAC
Source organism: Protobothrops mucrosquamatus (assembly GCF_001527695.2). Lineage (NCBI taxonomy): Eukaryota > Metazoa > Chordata > Lepidosauria > Squamata > Viperidae > Protobothrops > Protobothrops mucrosquamatus. Next base: position 171,002 of record NW_015388287.1, read on the forward strand.
CATAAATCTCAGGAAACTTTATTTATTGCCATCCCTCACCAGAAAATAGGATAAATATTTTGCCCCTAGCCACTTAATGACTTAAGAATATCGCCATCACATTGGAGACCAAATGTGTTTTAAAGCTCAAACTCTGAAACCACAGAAAAGTTACGCAGCTATAGCTTAGAACCTGGAAATCTACACCCTAAGTGGAACTAATATCAGTGTGGATGACATACTGTTCTCAGCCCAGGAATATGATTGGTGATCAAAATACCTCCACCAGTCCACAGTATTCTAGTTATGCCATGGTGGTGCAGTGATTAGAATGCAGTACTGCAGGCTACTTTTGCTGACTGCTGACTGCCAGCAGTCTGGCAGTTCGATTCTGACCGGTTCAAAGTTGACTCAGCTTTCCATCTTTCCGAGATCAGTAAAATGAGGACTCAGATTGTTGGGGGCAATATGCTGACTCTATAAACCGCTTAGAGAGGGCTGTAAAACACTGTGAAGCAGTATATAATAGCTATTGCTATTGCCATGCTTTACTCACTTTAATCAATATAAATTTATTTTATTTATTTAAAAGATTTGTATGGTTGGCCATCTTAATTCACAACTCTGATGGGTAAGGGTGGGAGGCAACTCAGTTGTCACTTAGCAGTTGCTAACATTAGCCTTAAGCCATTACAGGTAGTCCTCAATTTATAACAGTTCATTTTGTGACCATTCAAAGTCACAAGAGTCCTGGAAAAAAGTGACTTATGACCATTTTTCACACTTGCGGCCATTGAAGCATTCCTAATGGTCATATGACTAAAATTCAGATGCTTGGCAACTTACTCCTATTTATGATGGTTGCAATGTCCCTGGGTCATGTGATCACCTTTTGTGACCTTCTGACAAGCAAAGTCCTAGTGGACAATCATTTAAATATGAGCCAACAGTGTGCTGCAGCTGCCAAAAAAGCCAACACAGTGCTGGGCTGCATTAACAGAGAGATAGAATCAAGATCATGTGACATGATAGCAGTGTTCCAATATCTCAGGGGCTGCCACAAAGAAGAGGGAGTCAAGCTATTTTCCAAAGCGTCTGAAGGCAGGACAAGAAGCAATGGGTGGAAACTAACCAAGGAGAGAAGCAACCTAGAACTAAGGAGAAACTTCCTGACAGTTAGAAAAATTAACCAGTGGAACAACCTGCCTCCAGAAGTGGTGAATGCACCAACACTGGAAGTTTTAAAGAAGAAACTGGGCAGCCATTTGTCCGAAATGGTGTAGGGTTTCCTGCCTGAGCAGGGGGTTGGACTAGATGACCTCTAAGGTCCCTTCCAACTTTATTATTATTATTATTATTATTATTATTATTATTATTATTATTATTATTATTATTATTATTATTATTATTATTATTATTATTAAAGTCAAGGGGGAAGAAAGATTCTCTTAACATCTGTATTACTAACATAACAACTGCTGTGATCCATTTAACAACTGTGGCAAGAAAGGTCATAGAACGCAGCAAAACTCACTTAGCAACTGCTCACTTAGCAATAGAAATTTTGGGTTCAGTTGTGGACATAAGTTGAGGACTACATATAGGAGTGTTTGACCATTGTCAATCAACCACGAGTCAACCAGAGCTAGTTCAATACATCTCAGTCAGGCTCTTGAAATTTGCAGCCATCCAGCTGGGTGAACTTCAATTCCCATCCTTCTCAGGTAGCATCGGCATTATTGGCTGGGCTACTGGAGCCATGGTCTAAACACATCTAGGGGTAATCCTAGGTTGGGGGGAAGTTATGTTCTTTGCTCTGCCTTCTTTTTCAGAATTTTGGTTTGGATGCTACCTTTCAAATATGAAGTATTAATCTCTTCTTATCTTTATTTTTAACGATTAATAGTAAAAGTTCTCTTCTTGTGCACATAAATTGCACTATTTAGCTATATGCTTCCACTTGAGAAAGCTGGGTGTTAAAGGATAGCATACAATTTAAATAAATAAATGTACAAAAAAAAGCTAATATTTATTTACTTGAATGTGTCAGCTGCCCAACTCAAATAGGTGGAGTACAAAACAGGCTGGGGAATTCTGGGAGTTGAAATCTGCCCATCTTAAATTTGCTGAGATTAAGAAATACTGATAAGAGATCAACAATTTCTCACAGCAGTTACATGTATTTGATGATGAGTACACCTGCTCAATATTCATGCCTGCCCTTTGAAGTTATCCAATTCCGCATAAAGATATTTATTTTAGTGAACACTCTTAGGTGTATGCTCCTTCCCTCCCTTTCGTTGGGCTAAAATATTATCTGCCATCAAGTCATTTTTGATTCCTAGCAACTGCATAGGTATTTTAATAATTATATCACATTGTTGTGTATCTATATAAATAAAAATGTAAATGTTCGTTTGTTCAAAATCTTAAATCTCCGAAAGTTCTTCACCGATTGCTTTGAAATTTTGACACAATGTTGCATTCGAATACGCACGTGTTTTTATATACCTATATTATATAGATGTCACACCTGTGACAGGTAAAAACATGCTTTTTTGAAAACAGTGCCATCTGTTGGACGTAAAAGCAACGCACGCTTTTACCAGACTGAGCCACAGCAACGCGTGGCCGGGGACAGCTAGTATAATAATAAAATTCAAACAGACAAGCACCTGCCAGAAAACATCCCAAACTTAACAATTGGATAATGAGCATTTAAATACTTGGAGATAGCAGAATAGAAGAGAAAGAACTGGGGGGAAATCACAAAATACAAAAGCCTGCAAACAGAAATAGAATGACTGTGACAAAAGAAAGCAAAGGTAGTACCAATAGAAATAGGCGCCTTGGATGCAATCCAAAACATCTGGAACACCACTTGAGCACTATTAGCATTGAGAAAAGCACCATCAGTCAGTTGCAAAAGGCAGCTTTACGTGGAACAGCTTGCATCTTGTGACGATACCTTGAAAACTGTCAAACAACATCTGCCTATCACAGGTCCTTGGGAAGGGCTCGACCGGTGGATAAAAATGCCAAATGCAGTCTAAACATTTGGCTGACTGTACGACCAACCATAACAATACTGTATAGATAAAATACTGTGTACACCAGGGATAGTCAACCTTGGCTCTTTTATGACTCGTAGACTTCAACTCCCAGAATTCCTGAGCCAGCACAGCTGGCTCAGGAATTCTGGGAGTTGAAGTCCACGAGTCATAAAAGAGCCAAGGTTGACTACCCCTGGTGTACACAATATGTTGGGATAGAATACCGCAATACATGCAATGTGGCACCAGGGGGAGCTCTTGTGCTGGGGGAGCTCTTGTAAGCCTTTAGTTCTTGCAAGGCTTGTCTTGAAAAACCTCCTCTCTTTCATTCCGTCTCTATCATGGAAAGTTAGAGTCCTTGCTGAGGGACGTAAAAAATGGGACCTACAGAAAAGGATTAAAAAGAGAAGGACTCGGGGGATGGTGCAGGTTTCTATAGTTAATTTAGGTTTGAATCAAAATCTCCCAAATTTTGAAAGAAAGAAAAAATCCAAGACCATTTGCCGTACAATCCAAGAGAGAAAAGCAACCCCCTGTATTTTCCCCACTTAAATTCACTCTTGGATATTAAACAAATCTACATAATGCAACCCCAAATAAATATGGCATAATTGTGCATAAGATGTTCAGGATGGTTTAATATGGGATTTTTGGAATGATCTCTGGTATGCTGCTCCCCATAATTCAAATTGGAATAAGTATTTGTTGTTCGTCCATCGATTTTCGATGAAGACCTTGACATCTT
>NW_015388287.1:174878-180413 GCF_001527695.2 Protobothrops mucrosquamatus
GATTCCATCTTGTTCCAATGGCAGGACAAAAGTCGAGACAGTTGGAGATGGGCTGGGCGCAGTGGTTGACCAGGGCATCTTTCGTGTCTTGCCGTGCTCTCAGCGTACCACGTCGCTTGCAGAAACTGCCTTCATGACCGTTGGTCCTATTTTAATAGGTCTCATCCGCTCAATCCGCCAGAGTCTGTCTTCACATGCTCGGGATAGACAAATCCCTTGCTCACCGAATGTCAAGACACAACGGCTACTCTCGACCTGGTTTGGCCAGCCTGTCGAAGCTGTTGCCCGGGGTGTGGCCGCTGCGCATGTTACAGCTACTAGGAGCCACAGGTGAGAGCTGAGTGTCAGGTGGGGACCAAAGGTGTACGAGCTGCCCTAAAAAAAGGGCACGACATGCCCTCCATCAGAGGTGCTACCCCTCCCTGAACACCCCATACACCCCAATAAGTATTTGCAAAGTAGAGAAAAGCCAGTTTTCTCTCGCCTGATTTGGTTAGGTACAATGCCAACTTTCTCCACCAGTCCCCCCCCCGCCAGTCCCCCCCCCGCCCACCTAATAATGACTGGAGTTGGGAATTCTGAAGGCCAGAACACCTGGAACACTGCACTAAACACTATTTTTCAAACTTGGCATCTTTAAGATGTGTCCATGGAGATTCTCAGTCATCCAGGTCATGGTTGTTCCAAAGGTGCTTTTTCAAGAGGCAACTGGACTTTCTTTGTTTCTGCTCTTCAGCTTCTTCAAGAAGAAGCTTCCTGGATGAGAAGCGAAACGTTCTCCAGCATGATTGGATGGAGAATTCACCTATGGGTTATCTTAACCTTCCTGCTCCAATCAGGACTAAGTCTGAGGTTTATAAAAGTCCGTGCTGCACCATGTGCTCCCCAGTTTTTTCGACTTAGTCTTCAAGCTCCAAGACGCATCTTAATAGATAAAATAATTTCCTTTTAATCTATTTAACACTAAACAATTAATCAATTTATTATTAAGCTAAAGGATTCTTCAAGCTGTCCTACCCGATCACGGAGGGATCAACAGCTTCCTTCCTAGGAGGGGAGGATTTCTGAGGACTCACCTCCCTGATTCCTTTGTCCAGTTGCCTTTTGAAAAAGCACCGTTGAGTTTAAGATGTGTGGACTTCAATTCCCAGAATTCCCTGGCCAGTGGAGTTCCTGGCTTCCCTCACTCCACTGGTTTTTTTTTTATGACAAAGCTTGCTGCTACAAAGATATACATACTTCCAATGTTTCCTTGATGGATTGTGCATATTGTGATTATAATGGGCATTAATGCAGAGCTGTCTTTTGTATACAAGTGCGGCTTCTTACATAAAGTTGAACAACTTTCTCCAAGTGCTGAAGGCTGTATTGGGTTGGTACAGCCTTTCTGCAGAAACAAGCAAGAATGTTTAACAATTTAACTGGGAAGGAAAAATCTCTCCTAAATCAGCACACTGGTGATGAATAAAAAAAAAAGGAGGCAGCCATGACAATAGCTGAACACCCAGAAAAAGGAGAAGGGACTTGAATCTAGGTGAGACAAGCGATCCTGTCAAGAACATCAACTCAAGGCCCATAGTGAGTTATGGGTGTTGGAATTCAGGCACATCTGAGTGGCATCAGATGAGAGAAAATTGGACTAAATTCACCCCACTGCTGATAATACTGCATTGTGGTTATATTGGCAAGGCTGACTTTTCCAAAGAGTGCTATCAAGGACTGTGGTCTTCCTGTTCAAAAAAGAAAAAATATCTGAGAAAACAATGCTATACAAGGCAAGCTTACACTTGTTCTGGCCAGCTGACTTTAAAATAATGTTGCATTGTTGAACAAGTCCTGCAGAATAATGTGCAGACTGCTGGACGGTTCTGCCCAGTTCCTGTGGAAATGGCTTGCTCAGATTGATTTATGGTTTGTTTAGGTGATCCTTGAGTTGTTTTGTTGGGGGGGAGGGGGGAACAAACGTACCAAAGTGGAAAGCTGAAGCATCCAGCAATATCCTGTAGGTGTCAAATTGTTTTGTTTTTTTTAAGATAAGGGCAATAATTTCCAAGCAACGTGCCAAGACATTTTTGTCTAACACACACACACAGCAGGTTTAATGTCAATCTTGAAACTTAAATTCCATTGCTGTATCCAAAGATGACTGAAGAGGGGGTCAAAATCTGCAAGATGACAGATTGGGACAGAAAGCTTCCCCCACCCTTTTGGTTCATGCAGCAGTTCCACATATACAGAAGAGATGAGGCTTGTATGTTGACATGTCTGCATCTTGCAAATTTGACTCTCTCTTAAACACACACACACACACACACACACACACACACACACACACACACACACACGTGTCCCTGCTCTAGATTTATCTTTTTCCACTCAAGAGCCATGTTCTCACCCATCCCCAGTAGTAAACAAAGCCTCTTCTACTTGGGGAAGGGATATGCTCAAGATTCCACATTTCAGAAGGCAACTTCTCAATGTATCATGAAGACCCAGTTCCTCTCTCTTCTGAATCTAGACTGTTCTGGACCCTGTTCTGGACCCTGGAAAACAAAATGTGTCTGGAGGAGAACCACTAAGATGGTAAATGCTGTGGAAGGTAAAAGAGATATGCAGTGTTTCTCAATCTTGGCCATTTTAAGACATGTGGACTTCAACTCTCAGAATTCCCCAGCCAGCCTGCTAATATCTGACAATGTTAGGTATGTTTAGCTTGCAGGGAGAAATCATGTTAGCTCTCTTCAAATATCAAAAGGGCTGTCATATAGAAGGTGGGACAAAACTGTTTTCCAAGGCAAGACAAAAAACAAAGGGTTCAAATGCCATGGAAGTAGATTACATGGAAACAAATATCAGAAAATGGTTCCCAACAGTAAGAATGGTTCAACAGCGGAGCTGCCCCAGGAGCTGAGGCCCTATTCTTTGCTGGAGGTGCTTAAATAGAGGCTGGAAACCCATTTGTCAAGAATGTACATGGGGCTTCTCAATCATCCAGGTCACGGTTACAAAACTGAAGAAGTTTCTTGGATGATAAGTGAAACGTTTTCAAGGGGGAAAAAAACCAAGAAAATACAGTTGCCTTTTGAAAAGCACCATTGAGACATTTGTCAAAGATGCTGCAATAAGATTCCAGCTCTGGAAAAGGGCTGGGCTAAATGATCTCCTAGAGACCCTCCGACCCTTTTAGTCTACTCTATGTGAACAGAACAGGATCATGAACAGGGAGAGAAAGGGGGGCTGCATTTAAGCCTAGATAAAAGGTAATGGGCTTCTGCTTTCACATACATGCATATGGAGCTATGCATACACATACGTACATACATACATATATGATAAAAAACTATTCCCCCCTCCCCCATTTAATCTGGTTCTCCTAAATCCCTAACATTGCAGCAACAGCTGATACTATGGAAAGTGCTAAGCTCAGCAATCGTAGAGTCCCCTGGAGTCAGAGGTGAAAATACAAGATACTCTGATTTCTGAGGGGGCTCTACGGTAGGCTAATTTCATGAAAGGCTCTGTTCCTTGCAGTCTGAAGAATTCTGGGAGTTGGAGTCCACTCATCTTAAAGCTGCTGAGATTGAGGGAAATTGATCTAGTGATTAATGACTAGCAGCTTCTTAAGAAAAGTTATTAAAAACTCCATAATAGCTGCATCTAACAGAAATGGGGACCCTGTTGAGATACTCCTGATAAGTCAAGAGTGGAGTGTGAGAATTAGAAGTACCGGGGGAGGGGGCACATTAATAGCCCTGGAGAATTGTCCACCAGTAATGTACAAAGAGCTTGCCAATGCTTCATGGTTATGAAACAGGTGCAGGAGTTAATGAGATTATTTTAATTCAAGGGGGAAATGCTGAGCTATCAAACTACTGTACAAGATATATGGGAAATCCCAACTAAGGATGATGGAAGTAACATTAATACCTCCTGTGTTCTTGGAGGGAGAGATTGCAGGGGAGTAGATGAATGTCAGACCCACAGGATTTATTTTGTTTTTGCTTAAATTCACTAAAGGAACTAGGAACATAATACTGTATAGTATTTGGTCTTTGATACATTAATCAAATGTTGAATTATTGTCTTATACAATTTATATAACATTCACTGTAAATCATTTGGGCTGTTAGCCACTAACAACATCTTTGTACGCAGAAGGGCAGGTGCATTCCCATTTCCAGCTAATATATCTCAACTGTTAGCACAATCGCTTCTTACCCATCTTCATAAACAGTCAAGGGGCATCATACATTCTTGTCTTATTCCTTACTCCTAAAGTTTCAAGCTGACTTCATTTCCAGCCAGTTTACTCACAAAGGTTTATTCTCTGTTTTTGCTTAAATTCACCAAAGGAACTAGGAACGTAATACTGTACAGTATTAAGGCAGCCCTCAACTACAGTCCATGAACAGTTTGTTAGCTGGCTGTCTCTATGAACCAGAAAACTAGATCTGAAGAAAAGCCATTAGTGTGGTTTTACATCACTGACCTTGGGGAGATGAGCAAGAGATATTTCCCTTATCTGAGTGTTCAGAAAAGAGGATTACCTGTCCTGTGAGCACACCAGCAAAGCCACTCGTGGTCATTCAAAGCCACCCTAGACATCCACATGTACAAGACAGATGCCTGAAAGAAATACGTTGGCAAATGCTTTGAAATGCATTGGTTTCTGCACAAAGCAAGTCACATCTACAGAGAGTTTCTCCTGCAGAAATATGCACAAATGAAGATGAGACTTTTCTTCTCTTCTTTGAAACCTGGATGGGCTCAGTGGTGGCTGTGGATTCAGTTCCATTGTGGTCAGTGTTGGGCATTGATAGGCATGAGCACCTATCAAAGAGAGGCAAAGAGAACGTGGATCAAACCTGAGGCCTGCTAAAACCTTTGCTTCCACATAGAGAGATGAGGATGCTTTCCTCTTTTTCATGTACAAAAATTGGCCCCTGGAAGTGGCTTATTATTCGTTCAGGTAGTATTACATTGTTATCCTTACTGAGTGTTAATGGCCTTAGATCTGTGTATCTCAACCTTGGAAGCTTTAAGGTGTGTGGACTGTGTGGCCTTTAAGCTATCTAGTCATTCAATTACCAGAATTCATGGTGGCTGGGGAATCCTGGGAGTTGACGTCCACACAGATTAAAGCTACCAAGGTTGAGAGGCACTGCATTAGACCAAAGTAGCATGCCCAGCCTGCATTCTCCGTCCAGCTGACCTTCACAAAGGAAAGTTGGCAGCTTTCCCTTCTATTGTGAAGGTCCTGGTTCAAATAAAGAGCTGAGATGAAGAGACCTTATCAGAGCTAACATGCTTTTGGAAAAGAACGAAAAATCTCTTCCCGCCAAGTGTTCCAAAGTCTCCTGTAAACAATGGTTCCAGGGGAAAGTAACACCTTGTTTCATAATGGCCCTCCCAGAGCCCACAGGGAGAACTTCAGGGGAACAAAAACCACAATGACCATGGCTGCCCCCTTTGTTTTCAAATGGTCATTCTCTCTCTTGCCTTCTTTTGCCCTATTCAATTTTCTAGGATTTTCCA
>NW_015388288.1:0-1425 GCF_001527695.2 Protobothrops mucrosquamatus
TCTCCAGCTATGGAGAGCCCACGATTTCTGGAGGCAAGCTGTTCCACTGGTTAATTGTCCTCACTGTTAGGAAGTTTCTCCTTAATTCCAGGTTGCTTCTCTCTTTGATCAGTTTCCAACCATTGTTTCTTGTCCTGCCCTCTGGTGCTTTGGTGAATAACGTGACCCCCTCTTCTTTGTGGCAGCCCCTCTTCTCTAATTTTTTTTCCAAACTCTCAACATCTTTTTTGTGATATGGCGACCAAAATTGGCTGCAGTATTCCAGGTGTGGTCTTACTAGGGTTTTATAAAGCGGTACTAATACTCCGTGATCTTGATTCTATGCCTCTGCTTATACAACCCAGGATTGTATTAGCTTTTTTGGCTGATCATCCACTAGGACTCCAAGGTCCCTCTCATAGTTACTGTTTTTAAGCCATGTCTTGCCCTCTCTGTGCTTGTACCTTTGATTTTTCCTGCCTAAATGTAAAACTTTGCTTTTCTCCACATTAAAATTCATTTTGTTCAAGTTTGTCATGATCTTTTTGGATCCTGAGTTTGTCTTCTGGGGTGTTGGCTACTCCTGCCAGTTTGGTGTCATCTGCAAATTTGATGAGTTCCCCTTCAATTCCCTCATTTAAGTCATTGATGAAGATATTGAAGAATACTGGGCCTAACACGGAACCTTGTGGTACCCCACTGCTTACTTCTCTCCATGTGGATGTAGTGCCATTGAGGAGTACTGTTTGCCAGCCAGCCACAGATCTATCTGGTGGTGATGTTGTCTATTCCCCCTTTTTCTAGCTCAGTGGTGGCGAACCTATGGCACGGGTGCCAGAGGTGGCACTCAGAGCCCTCTCTGTGGGCACGCGCGCCATCACCCCAGTCCTAGGCTTCAGCTGGGTTTTATAAAACCTTTTCGCTTTAGGCCGCCACCGCCGTGTGCAAAAAAAAAAAAAAGGTTCAATCAATGAGTCAATTTCAACTTCTCACGGGAAAAAAAAGATCTCGCAAAGTTGGAATTGATTGATTGAACTTTTTAGTCCCACCCAGTCTGCCATTACCACCACAGCCACGCTCACCCAATGGGCCACACCCATCCAATGGGCCACACCCACCCGGCACCCGACGATGCATAAGTGGGTTTTGGGGTTGCAGTTTGGGCACTCGGTCTCTAAAAGGTTTGCCATCACTGTTCTAGCTTGTGATCTACTTTATCAAATGCCTTACTGAAATCTAAGTATACTACGTTGGCCCCCTCGGATAGGGTGCGCAATCTGGGTGTCCTCCTGGATTCACGGCTGACACTGGATGACCAGTTGGCGGCCGTGACCAGGGGGGCGTTTTATCAGGTCCGCCTGATTCACCAGTTGCGGCCTTTTCTGGACCGGGACGCCTTGCGCACAGTCACTCATGCTCTGGTCACCTCCCGCCTGGACTACTGTA